>NW_028280973.1:1217500-1517500 GCF_059751285.1 Brachycentrus maculatus
TCAAACAAGTAAAAGCTGATAGGAAATAAAAGAGCCTATCAGCGGAAGCTAAACTAGCAGTGCATAACGGAGTCCTGGTTCTAACTCTAATGTTTGGAAGTGAAACAGGGAGTTGGCAAAATAAGGATGAAAGTTGACTGAATGCAGTCAAAATGCGATCTCTCAGAAGAATGTGCGACAAAACGATGTATGATAGATGTTCGAATAGTGAAATAAGGAAGGAATGCAAAGCTGAGATAAGCATTATCGATAAAATTAAGAAAGATGTGTTGAGATGGTTTGGACAAGTAGAATGAATGAGTGAGGATAGAACGGTTAAACAAATTTATTAGGCGAGTGTTATTGGAAAAAGGAGCAGAGGAAGACCGAGAAAAACATGGCACAATCAGGTAAGCCAAATGGTTGAAAGTGGTCAGGTTAGGAGTCGTAATAATCGGCGAGTATGTATGAGGAGATGCATGAACGTGGAAGAGGCGAAAAGAATGTCTGCAAATACAGAGTGGTGTGGCGTTCTATTCTCTCTACTTACCCCTGCGGGGAAGCGGCGTGATGGTTAGTTAGTTTTTTTAGCTAGTTAGTTTAGTCTGAAGCGACAAGAAATACTTTCCACGTATTTAAATTCAGCTGGAAGAATATGTTCTACAGTACAGAAATAAATCAGTAAAGGGAAATCAAGTATTATATCTGACACTTCAGAAAAGGACAAGTTTTTGAAAATACAATTATTGAAGAATGGAAAATGAAAACCTATAGATAGACCAAAAAATAAGCCTAACGCTAAAAGAGTTTTAAAAAACTCAGTTTTCAACAAAATATTTCAATGAGTGATGACAGAGATCAGTTCAGATAAATCAGTTGAAATAGAAGGTGTATCACTGAAAAAAACAAAAGGAATAGAGGATAATAAGTGTCACATATGTTAAGGAGAATATCAATATAGTTTTATGCATTGGCTTAAATGTAAATTTCGTGGCCCATAAAAATTGTGGAATATTAAGATATCTGAACTTTTTTGCCAAAATTGTTGCAAAAATGTTTAATGAAATTTCTTTTACATGTGTCTACGTATTATACGAAAGTGTTTACAGATGATTTTTATTTAAAAATATAATTATTGCATCAATCTAGCATTTTAATTAATGTCCCATTCATAGTATACTAGTGTCCCTCTCATGGGAGGGTGTTTATGAATGGGACATTTTAGGACATTATTTGAAATCGATTTTTCAGGCAGTTAGGTTAATTTTTTTAGAAAACAACGTATGGCATATTTGTAGCTAAAAGATTGAATAAAGAGAAACCACTTTTACTTTTTGTGATTTATTTTACAGAGAAGAACTAGAGAGGCAAAATCAAAAACGTCCCATCCATGGGCACTCTCCCCTACCTATGTTCAATGGCGTGCACAGGGTTTTTAATCAGGGTAAGCATTAAGATTGGTTAAGGATAAGGCATAGTAGGCATTGGTCGTGTTTCAATTTTCTAGTGAGATGATGGCATGGATGAAAAAAATGAGATTATCGTGGAGATGTACATGCAGGTACAAACAATTTTTTTTTTAATTTGATAATTAAATTAAAAATGAAATTGGTCAAAATACATTTGATTTGCAAAAGGGTCGTATTATGCCGAATCCTAGGAGAAACAAATGTATTTTTGATATCGCGCAAACGCGCGATTGGCAAAACCGCGGATGACGAGCGCTTCTATGGTCGTAAAGGAAATGGCTAGATAAATCATGACACGTGTAAACCCTGTTCGCCTCTAAATATTGTCGCCTCTTCTATCGCTCCCATCGCTTCTATCATAACTTCACGTAGATCGTTTGCGTGCCGTTTGGTCCTTACGTGACCCAAGCATGTGGCGCGTGCAATTTAAATTCATCATGTTTTAAATTCCCTGACAGTTTGGCACAGCATTTTAGTTTAAATAAGTGTACCGACAAGTCTGGAACTCGTATTTTTCTGTATTTTTTTTGTTGTTTTTGTTTTTGACCTTTGTGCAGACATTTGGTGCCGGATTTACATCTAGCCGCTAGTCCAGACATGGCATTACGACTGGAGAAGGGTTTTTAAGTGGTCCAGAAAGGATAACCTGCACGCTAAATTTAAAATTACATTTTTTGCATTTAAACCATGAAGTTAACAGGAGAACGATGAAAATGTATACATGGCTGTGGGTTACCAATGGAAAAAATCCACTACGGAAAGATGAATTTGATGAATTGTCTCTTATACTCTTGCCATCTTCATTGATGGATGACCAAAGAGTTTATATGGCAATGATTAATACGAGAGTGAAATGAGTCCACCTCCGTAATAGTCAGCGCTCTTGGCTACCCTGCTGGAGGTCCCGAGTTCGATTCCCAGGGGGGTCAAAATAAATATGGATGATCTTTACTCTCATACATATTTATTTGATATCACCCTGGACTGGTACAAGAAGCGCAGGGCTGATAACTTTGCCTTCATACAATTCAAGATAACACTGTGCTGCTACGATTCAAGTGCCCTATGCACTATTGTGTGCGGAGAAGGGTTAAAAGAAGAAAAGAAGAAGAATTATGACGGAAAAAAATTGGCATGACCAAATCAATTCTTAAATATGTACTTCAAAATCAAGTCTCCCTTCCAATATGTATTTTTGACTATTTAAATGCACGTGGCCAGAGCTGAGTGCGTTGCGTCCTATCCTCTGCATCTACCTACAACAATTTGTTTGTTGATCGCTACATACTTCGGCCATCAGACCAAAGAATGCAAAAAAGCCAACCTTAATATATTTAGAACATTATAAAAAATGGACTACTTTGTCTGTTAGATTAGTAATCAATTTGAAGATCAGAGGCCAAGAACTTGGCATCGAACCTTGACTAACTCATGTATCATTCATTTCCTTATTTGCTAACCGCAAAATCAATTTGATTTCGCCGTTCACATTTTAATATGTTAATATTTTCTCGATACCTGATTTTTTATATTGGTTCATTCAATTTTTAGCTCATATCAAAGGTGTTAATGCTTTTGAATGTTAAAAATAAGTTTTTTTTTTCATTTTCATTTTTCTGGTGTTTCTCATGTGTGTGATTATAATCCAGGATTCGGACCTCACATACTAATTAAAAGAGTTTCTGCTCAATAAAAAGCTTCTTTTCATCTCACCTATAGATGTCTCTAGTGAAGTTCTACTGATTCAAGAACAATGTTTTAAAAATTGGTTCATATATATAGAACTTCCAAGAATTTGAATAGTGTGATTGTGAATAATGGGTAGAATTGTTGAATGTTACATGTGTGTAAAGTGATCACTTGAACCAGCCTATGACGGTCGTCAGCCCCGTAAATGCCCAGACTTCAAATATTCTTCTTCATCTTTGATGAGATGTCTAAAAATAATATGTTAATAATAAGCACTTTTAAAAAATAAGCTTAAATAAACACAGTTTTAGTATTTAGCGCCTGTGCAGAGTTGTCAGCACTAACTAGCTACTGGCTAATTGAAAACTTCTAATCCCACGGTTCTTCTAGCCACACCTATGCTTGGTTTATTTTACGTATGTGTGCATGCTACAATTGAAAAATTGTATTTCTTTCATTTTTAAAACCCTTTGATAACGAAAAGGCACACATTTCATCTGGGACACTTAAAATTTATCTTTATAGCACTCGTAAATTCAATCAAACATTTCATTATTGTCAGCCTACTCGGTGATTCGTGAAAAATTACATTTTTGATACATAATAAAATTACTATTCCCTTTCTTATTTTTTGTTGCGCATTTCTTGAATGAACCGATAAGACCCTAAGGATTTCCTTATCTTTAAGGAATTCATCTTTGCTTTATTGATTCCTTATATTTTTATCGAACACGTGCTTCAAATAGAAAAAAAAATATTCGTAGTATTTTCGGTGTTTGCGTAAGTTTATCTGGTCAAAATATACAAATAATGTATGAATCCAGCTGTTTTTTTTATATGTTGTCATACCTATTTTTATGAAACTAACCCACTGAGATCAAAGATATACTAACTATCTAACTAACTATCACGCCGCTTCCCCGCAGGGGTAGGCAGGGAGAATCGAACGCCACACCACTCTGTCTTTGCAAACATTCTTCGCCTCTTCTACATTCATGCATCTCCTCATGCATACCCAACGATTATTACGACTCCTGACCCGGCTGCTTTCAAGTTTTTGACATACCTGATCGTGCCAAGTTTTCCTCGGTCTTCCGCTGCTTCTTTTTCCAACTACATTAGCCTCATAAATTTGTTTAACCGTTCTTTCCTCACTCATACGTTCCACATCTCCAAACCATCTCAACATACCTTTCTTAATTTTATCGATAATGCTTATCTCAGCCATAAAGAAATACCATATTTTATAATTATGTATAACATGGCTGGTCTAAGCGATTACTTTGTAATATTCACTTTTCTACCCATGATTGCCAATTACATTACTCCGATTAAGAAAACACATTTTTTAACTAACTTCAGACATATATTGAAATAAGTAAATTAGCAGAAACCTCCATTAACGCATGCGACCATTATTTTTCGAAATGAATCAATTATCTCGTTTTAAACACGCCTGTAGTTCACGTAAACCAGCCAACGACGGGTCGTATGGCTGTCAAAGGGAATGATCAAGGCTCAAGTCCAAGACAATTTTTGTGAAAATTAAGACCCACCACGATATGAATATCGACTTGCTAGATACGCGATCTCAGTGCTGACTATGTCGGGTAGAACATATCAATATTCCCATATTCATCGTTAACCCAGAAATTGTGAACACAGATTTGGACACAAAATATTTATCTTTAAAGTACCTACGTATTACGTTGTGGTGTTGTTTTTGTTCCGCTGATATTTGGCTGCGAAAACAATATTATACATATATCCAAATCATTTCATTCATCGCTCTGTGTAAATCTTACCTCGTTATCTTCCCAGCATTTATCTCGCGGGCGAGCGGCGTGTCCGATCTTCGTCTCCCTGATCGCCGGCCCGACTGCGAATTCGTGGTGCGGGATGAAAACAATACACAGCATCAAGATACTCTCTGTCAAAGTTGGCTCGCGGTGCGGCCCGTTTGTTGTGGAGAGAACACTGTGCGGTGTGCGTCAGGAGTCGCAAACATTAGGGGAGTTCTTGCCACGTACCAACAAGTGGCCGCGATATTTTGAGTATGCCCAAATCTAGGTAGAGCGGACACCGTTGGCACAAAAACGCGCTTAGAGTGACAGAAATGAAGACTTTAAGAAGCGTATCTGGCAAGAGTCTACGAGACAGAATAATAAACAACATTTTCAGGGTAATATGCGAGATCGAAGATGTCGTTAGGTGGGGAAGGCAACGAAGGAGACAATGGTATGCGCATGTGAGGAGAACGGAACCATCCAGACGCCCACAAGGTAGACGACTCCCGGACAGACCACCAGAGAGATGGATCGACAGCTGGGAATCGACCTCGCAGGAGGCTAATCCCTCTTAAAAAGAGGCCACAAGGCCTACACCAAGAAAAAGAAAAAGATATTTTTAATATGTCCAAATCCTTGTTCGCAAATCTGGGATCGTCCACTTAAAAATTATTTATATTGATATCAATATGTATTGAATTTTAAACCACGTACCAACATGTGACCACGGTATTTTGAGTGTCCAAATCTTTGATATTTTTTTTTATATCAATATAAAGCGGAATTCTTACTACGTACCAACACGTGGCAGCGATATTTAGAGTGTGTGCAAATCTTTGTTCACAAATCTGGGATTGTCCACTTAAGATTTATTTATATCAATATCAACATATATGGCGGGAGCTTTCAGAGTGTAGAGATGCGAAGGCGATCTGCTGCCGTAGCCCGTCTATCAGTCTGGAGTTGACGTTTTCTATGCCGTGTGTCATTCACGCCTTTTGCCAATATTTTTGATCCCATTGTAGCATTGTAATGAGATTTATCCTCAACTATGAATTTTCGAGAAGCTTTTAAGGCACTGAACGGTACGTGCGTCTTTGTTTCCGACCCCTGTCGCACGCTGTACGGTAGAGGTCGCGCCCATTTCGCAGTTTTGACATGTGGTTTCGGATCTTTACAGACCTGTGAACCGAGGGCAAGAAGTGCCTCGTGAACTGATTTCTGCGTGAGATACCACACTACGTACTAGGCTCTGGTATTCGTACTAGCTACACCCACGTCTCGCAGTCGGTATTTACGTTCTGCTCGTCCTGCGCTCCTGATAATTCACATTTGAAATATTGCCATATCGTCCGAGAACCGGTTCTTCGAGCAAATGATAGATAAAAAGCATTTGGAATTTGGAGTTTTGAAAGAAGGAGTACTTTACTTTTTTAAAACGAACACCTAACTAAGTATCCAACCATTTCCTCTACTCGACTCAGGATCCGACCTACGAGTATGTTAGGTCTAATGGAACTGAAACACTTATGATGAGGAAGACGGAAACGGGCAAATGGAAACAATTATTTATTTATTGAAAATTATAAAAGTCTTATAAGGGCGAGAAGAACAAAGCGACGCCAATAGAAAAAGATCGAGCGCGACGTATAAACGTTTGAATTTTAATCTTATCTGAGCACACAAATATTTTTTGAATTACCTAACGTCCAAGTGACTCTGAAATCTAGCTACGGCTTATGCAACACCGTTTATCATGTCCCTACTCAGGCTTCAACTTTAAAAGTTTCATAGCCTATGCCTACTTGTGAGTGGATTTACTCTTTATGTTTAAAGTTACTATAATTTCATGTAATTCATGAGTGAAAATTCTAGGCAAAAACACTCGCGGCACACAAATATTGGTCCTCCACCCCTTATATACGATTTTAAAGGAGTTGCATGTGGTGGGGAGAATATTGTAAACATTTAAAACTTAATGTACTGCGTCTCTATGTTCTTCTCGAATACATTTAAGTATGCCTTACATAATCTTAATTTCTATACATGAATATTATATTATCAAAATATATCCTCAAAAAATACAAAATTTTTATGGCACATATAAAATTACATAATGTTTTCAATATTCTTAAAGACAATGTCTATTCGTTGCCTAGGCCAAGTTGTGTTATCAGTTTATTGAAATTAAGTGCAATATTATAATAAATTTAAATGTATTTTACACCAATGAATCCATAGTGTAGCAAATGTGTTTTTGCCTAGAATTTTCACTTAACTAAACATAAAGAGTAAATCCAGTCACAAGGGTAATGGCTATAAAACTTATAAAGTTTAAGAAGCCTAAGTAGGGTCATGATAAGCGGTGTTGCATAAGCCGTAGCTAGATTTCAGAGTCACATGGATGTTAGTTAATTCAACAATAACAAAAAATAATCATAATGTTTACAATCAATATTAAATTAAACCATATTTAATAAAATAAAAAGCGATGAAAGGTATAGTAAATAGGCATTTTAAAACGTAAGGTAAGACGCATGTTTAAAGGAAAAAAAGTAAAAATATGACTAATCACCAACACAAATATGTTTCCATAAAGTATTTTATCAGTTCATTCATTTTGGATCCCTGCCTGGGTTCTATTTTATATATGTACGTCAGGCAGCTGGTTGATTTGGGAATAGACAATATATCGTAAGGACCTTACTCCAAGCTTACTTGAGTTTATCGGCCCCACATGTATTTGATTATGTTCTCGTGTATTATAATGAATAATTTCCCTATTATAAATTGGTTTGGTGTTGCTGTATATCGTTTTAAACATATGTAATCGTATGTATTTACAAATAGATATTGTGTACGAAAAGTATATAGAAAGATGCTTAAAAAACTACTCTTTAAGAATTATGGTCACGTATTTAAATGTCTAAAACCTGGCATGTTTACATAAACACCTTACATAAGCTCACATACACATTATTATTTTTTCTTCCTCACTATATGGTGATGTGTCGATATTATGTATTCGTCAACCAAATGCTTTCAAGGTTCGACCATTCGATTTTGGATGTAGAATATTAACTAATAGAATATTAAACACGAATCCTTGGATCTATTATAATGTGAGTAGTTTTGAGTATGATCATAGATAGTCCCGGCTATTTATCAAATTGATAAATTGATACATTAGATCTGTAACGATTCCACATCGATTTTGACCGAAACTTGATTTATATTGAAAAACATTTTTTCATGGTCGGTCCTTGCACCTTGCAAACGTTTTATCAAAAGCACAATACATTTTACATAAATTGTTGTAAATGTTTATTTTATATTATTTTTTGACATCTCATCAAAGATGAAGAAGAATATGGAAGTCTGGGCATTTACGGGGCTGACGACCGTCATCGGCTGGTTTAAGTGATCACTTTACACACGTGTAACATTCACCAATTTTACCCATTATTGACAACCACACTACTCAAATTCTTGGAAGTTCTTTATATATGAACCAATTTAGAAACCTTGTTCTTGAATCACTAGAACTTCACTAGAGACATCTATTGGTGAGATGTAAAGAAGCTTTTTTTTATTTTATACGTTCAGAAATGTACAGCTTTATTTTATTAAAATTAGACATTTGAATATACCACTTTAATGAGTTTTATTTATATATACGACTAGTTTCGAAAACTTACACATGTTTTCATCTTCTGGTACAAATTAAAACCAATTTAATTTGTACCAGAAGAAGAAAACATCTGTAAGTTTTCGAAACTAGTCGTATATATAAATAAAACTCATTAAAGTGGGATATTCATGTGTTTGATAATTTTTATAAAATATATTTCAATAAAATAATCAACATGTCATTCCAACAATAATCAACAAGTTAATGCCGAATCAATAAATAATATACAGCTTTACATGAAAATATTTATTTAATATTACCATGGACTGGTTCCTGAAGCGGAGGGCTGATCACCTTTCCTTCATGTGTAAACGATCAAGATAACACTGCGTTAATATGACACAGTGCCCTATGCACCATTGGGGTGCGGATAAGGGTTTTATTATTATTATTATTACATGAAAAATTTGGTTTAAAAAAAGTTACATTGACAATAATAAACATTACATTACATAAACAAAAATAGTTACATTTATAATAATAAAACCAATTAAATAATTCCACATTTATATAACAATTACTATTAAAACATTAAGAGATAAAAAAATTTATAAAATGAATAATGGGAGTGTGTGTGTGAGGAATGGAGTACATGACTTATTTACTTGGTAAATACACGTATTTCTATTATGACACGCGTTTCTATGCATTCCACATTTCTTGTCGTAAAGCTGTCCAATATATGATATACGGACGACACAACACTTTTGGCCAAAGACCCAAAAGAGATGGTAGACCTCCTTTAACGAGTAAAGATTGAGAGCAAGGCACTGGGACTGGACTGAAGATTAACCAGAGCAAGACCAAGATCATGATCATAGATCGATCTAAGAAGCTTGGTGATCTCGGAAACTCACTCGAAGGTTTAGAGATAATAAACGAGTTTCAGTTCCTTGAATCTTAAATCTTGGCCGACATCAGTTTTTTATCATCAAAATTAATACACATTATCTAAGCACAGAGTTCTTGGAAAGGTGATGATGTCATACTGAATGCATCAGTTTGTATATAATTATAACTTAAATTACATTTCCACGACGTCTTTATTACATTTTCTTATCGCATCCTCAATCCAAGTCTCTCAAATGCCTTTCGTGTGTATATCGTAGTCGTACAGGAGAAAGTGACCAACTGACAAAACGAAAAATGTTCAGGAGAGCCATTTAAGTCCATTTTGCTTGGCAAGAAAATAAACATCAATGCAGTTAGTCATTTTGAACAAGTCAATATATTATACTTACGAGTTTAAAATCCTTTGGGGTTTTTTCAGGCCAATATTAAGCTAGTAAGATATCAAATACTCAATGATCACGTTTTTGTAAAAATATGCACTTGGTCACTTTCTCCTGTATGACTACGATATGTGTGTGTGTGTGTGTGTGTATGTTATATATATATATATATATATATATATATATATATATATATATATATATATATATATATATATATATATTTATATATATATATATATAAATATATATATATATATATATATATATATATATATATATATATATATATATATATATATATATATATATATATATATATATATATATATATATATATATATATATATATATATATATATATATATATATATATATATATATATATATACATATAAATATATATATATATATATATATATATATATATATATATATATATATATATATATATATATAAATATATATATATATATATGTATATATATATATATATATATATATATATATATATATATATATATATATATATATATATATATATATATATATAATATATGTAGACGCAGTATTGAATAGACCATTAGTACCTTAAGGGAAGTTGGATCACCTATGCACTCTATAAAGCAGCGGACTATATAAAGGGGGTGTCGCGGATAAAACAACAGCAAAGGTTACGGCACCCGAGGTTGCATATTCGTCCTCGTACATGCTTGGGTAATCTGGACAATGTGTAAGAGCAATCATCGTGTTTAAATATTTTATTCGCATTGGCGACTTATTGCAATATCTTCCAACCATATTGCTGTAATTGAACTCGCTTGTGAAATGTTTCTCGCAACCACTATTTTATAACTGCCGAAAAATTCGTATGATGGACAGATTGGTGAATGTACAGTTTATAAAGTAATCACACACATCGGCCGAGGACTTATCGTAAGATCTGTGAATTCCGTATTCCGTAACCAAATAAGTTCTTGGTCAAGATATCCATAAGAAAATCTTGATAGTCATCTTTCGGGGGTTAAATCTATTATTTGTGTGCAAAATTTATACATACTCGTAGTGAATGTATTGAAATGTGTATTATATTTGAACTTGAACGAACCTTTTTGGGATTTTTTTATGAATAAAAAGTATGTTTTTTTTCTATTCACGTTTTTAAATCTTTTACGATGTCTATCATCCAAGTCGGCATTATTTGACCCCTGTTTCTTTAATGACATGCCCTCTGGTCAAATGACGAAGAAACACCTGCCCGTGTCCTAGGACAAACGCAGTTCTTAATTCCCACAACAGTATGCACTTAAATACCTGTGTATGTTCGGATATAGGGGATGTCTCCTGTGGGCGAACGCCTCATAGCACCGGACACTGCACATGTCCAAGAAATTAAGAGCGCACATCGCACGTGCAAATCATCGAAAGGATAACGACCCGCAGGGCTTTATGTGTCGTTGATGCTTAATATTGGTAGATGCTTAATATACTCAAACGGGATAAAAGTTTTAAAATAATGTATATTGATTTATTCAACATTTCAAGTGTGTCCAAATACTTGTTCACAAAATCTGTATTATCTCCAATTACAGGAGTTATTTTCATATTATTTTTGACATCTCATTAAAGATGAAGAAGAATATGGAAGTCTGGACATTTGACGGTCGTCAGCCCCGTAAATGCCCAGACTTATTCTGCCCATATTCTTCTTCATCTTTGATTTAAAATAATTTTATAGTATGCTTAGAATATTTATTATTTGAAACAATGACTGGAGTATAAAAATATAATAAAATATATCACCTCATTGGCCTTGTACAAAACCATATCTTTCTTATTATCATCTACGTTGAATTTAATTGGAAATGTGTATTTGGAAAAAAAAATTTAAGCATCCAGGAAATATTTTTATTCAATCGAAGATTTTTAATTTCGTATAAAAATTATATTCTTTTTTTTAGATTCAGCGTGCATTCATGCCACAGTTAAAAAGATCGTACGAATAAAATCGAGGTGATATAGGTGCTTTTACTGTTTTTACTTCACATATATTAACATAGAATGAAGATTATAGATTTAAGGGCCCAGTACTTCCTAGATTTCTCAGTTGCCCAAAGTTTTATCTATGGAGGCTAAGTCGTTTCATTTTTTCTTATAAAATTCACTGCCCACTATTTTTTTCTTTTAGCTCCAAATATATATGTATAATTTCGCCCCAAACCCTTGATCGCCCACGTTCGTAATCACTGATTTAGACGATTATGTATTTTAACTAAGAACGTTGTAAATTATAATCGTTAAAAAACCCAAATGTCCGGTGCTAGAAGACGTCTCGCTAAAGGCCTCACATCTTGTTTATTACACTGATCACTCGGTTCATTAGTGCCGGAGCACGAAATCTACCGGAAATGTCTATGACACACTGTGTTCAAATAATTATGTTTGTTCATATTCAGATATGTCCATAAATATATCCACATGTGCTGTTTTGCGACTTGGATATGACCCGGCGCTCGTTTCATTCAAAGACCCCCGATAGTAAAATGATAACTCGTTTTGCATAATAGTATTAATTTTCCATATTTTTGAGCTCATCGTTCGATTTAGAATATGTTTTTAATTTTATTATCCAATTAGAGATTCGTTTTTAACTGTGTTTATTTTTTTTAGATTTAAGAACAATATTTTAATTGTGTCTTTTTAATTACAAATTCTTGTTGGTATTATTGATTTCTGTCTACTTACTAATTTCAGTTATAAATTTCAAAGACGAAGTTTTACTCTAAAATACGGATGATCATTTCAATTGATGTTTAAATACAACACTCCGAAATTTGAATAATGTAAGCGAGTGTATTTGCCCACGATTTTTCACTCAAGAATTACGTGGAATTGTCACATTTAGCTAATTAAGCTTTATTAAGTTGCAGCCTTAGTAAGAACAAGATAAGTGTTGCATAAGCCGTAGCTAAATTTCAGTCACATTAAACTAATATTATTGTCAATCATGAGTGAATGTTACATACTGCATAACATATATCGCTCACTCTTTTCAAGAACGTCATAAATCAAAAATCGACAATTTTCAGTTGTGCATGTTTTCGTAATGCCCAGAAAATGTACTATATCCCAGCAAAAGTGGCATATTTTAAACTTAATATTAACCCGCTACAGGGCAGAAAGTGCTGTTTTTGCATTTTGAAAAAAAGGTTTTGTTTTTTGTTTTTTTTTTAATATGCTAAATATTTTTCAGATAGAGAAAAAAACCTTCAGATTTTACCTAAAAAGATCTGTTGCGCAGTAAAGAGTTCAATAAGTGGCTTGATGTTTCTTTTTAATACATTGTATTATATTTTTAAACTTTAAAAACGTTCTCCTGAAAAATAAAGTTTTTATTTTATTTATGACGTTCTTGAAAGGAGTGAGCGATATGTAACACCGATTACTTAAACCAGTCAACGACAGGTCGTAAACCCTCAAAATACCCAGACTTAATAGTCCCATCTAAATAGACCCCTTCATCTACGGTGAGATACTAATAAAAATATTGTTATCTCACCGTAGATCAAATTGCTGGAAAACGCCCCCTATCTTCTCACGAACCGCACCCTATCAGAGTTCATTTTCAACTCTATATGCGAATAATCCTGCCTTAATCTTTTTGTATCAATAACTAGCTTAAGCGTTTTTTATAGATCCAACTTATCTCTAGGGCGTGTCGATACAATATGTATAATTTTAATTTTAAGTCCACCCATCTCTGTGGACCAGTTATGCATCGCTTCCGAGAACCCGTCAGACTGCTGGGGTTTTAAAAATTGTCTAAATATTTATACACAGGAATATATAATGCGATGCTTAAATTTAAATGGAAAGGATTGTATGTGCTTATGACGTTTTTAGTTGCCTTTATAATTTTTACTCGAGGAATTTATAAAAGTTCCATAAAATAATTCATTGTTTTGTGCGACCATTACAGGTATTACATTATAGGTTTATGAAAAAGGACTTCATTATCATCTTAAAAATCCACTGATTAGATTGCTATGAATTCTTTAAATGGGTCATGAATTCCTTTAATAATAATTTAATTTCAAATGATTGATATCATATTTTCTATTTTTAAAGCATGATTTTCTTGGTGATATGGTAATATAACACACTTTATCATTCATCTTTCATTTTATGTAATACCATTCAAAAACTCTATTTTACATCAGTTAAATTTTAGAATAAATTTAATTGCTGTGGTTACTTCTTTATATGTAACAATTTTTAAAAAATTGTATCTCTAAATTCTTTACCAGTATCACTCTGTTTTTCAATTAATCTTATTTAAATCGCATTGAACTTCTGCATAGAATTGTCATTAATTTTAATGATTGTTCTTCTTTACTTAGGATTCGCATTTCGATTTATTTCCAAACTTGGTGTCTCTCCACTTGGAGCGATGTTGTGCCATCCTTAGGACTTGTGATACTGTGATACTCCTAATGACCATTTTTGTGACCCTTAGATGATTTTTTTGTTTTCTCATTCGCAGTCTTATCACAAATCTCTCCTAACTGTCTCTGAATGACCATTTTTGGAACCCTTTGGTGAATTTTTGTATTCTCATTTTTAGTTTTATCACAAACCTCTCTCAACTGTCTGTCGCATCACTCACAACGTGACCAATATGTTTCCGATAAAAAAATACTCGTCCCGAAATTTAAATTTCATAGCATATGTTCTCCGCGATCTCCGATCTCAGGCAGTTTAATTAAAGGCCACGTAATCATATGAATGAATGAACGAGATTGAATATCGCCGCGCCAATTAATATGTAAAATCGCATTACGTGGTCCTTCGAGCCGGACCACACAGAATCCAAATGGCGCATGGTAATTGCAATTGCTCGCATTCCTTTATTTATACTGATATACAGGGTGGGGCGTGGTCGCTTCCTTATTTGAATCTCGCGCCACAAAATGACACTTACACCTAGAGCGCGTTCCTGTTACTCATTCGAAAGCACGGGATCTAAAGTTTTTTTTAGATTAGTTTAGAGTAAATCATGCCATGGACGAACGAGGAGCGAGCGTTTGCAGCGGAGGCCTACTTTTCCTTGGGCCGTTCCGTCATCGCAACTCAGCGTGCGCTCGAAAAACAATTCAATATCGCGACTGCAGGTCGCGTGGCTGATCGTAAATTTGTTTATGGGTGGACACATTCAGGGATACTCAGTGTGAAGAAAAAACATAATGGACCTTCCAGAACTCCTGAAAACGTCGACAGTCAAAAACGTCGACACCACATCTATTTCTCTGAGTTTTTTATACCCAGACTAGAAGAAATGGATGTGGGGGGTGTATGGTACCAACATGATGGCACCACGGCTCACACGGCACGAACTTCCATTTTTTTTTTGCGGGATACTTTCCCGAACGCCTCATATCTCTTAGGGGCGATCTCCACTGGCCAGCGCGTCCGCCCGATTTAGCCTCCTGTGACTATTTCCTGTGGGGTTACCTTAAAACATTAGTTTGCACGAATCGTCAAAATTACACCCTTGGTCAGTGGAATGGTGCTATTGCCGACAAAAGCACAGATATGCTGGAAAAACCTGACAGAAATGTCAAAAATCTACCATCTCGAGCAAATTGACGAGTACGGTGCCAACCTTCGAGATGTCGTTTTTAAACCCCAATGAAATAAAACTTGAAATGTGCCCTTTTTTCACAGAAAAAATAATTAAATCCATACTGATAATATATTGTGTTATGATTTTTTTAAATTGTGAAGTGACCACGCCTCACCCTGTATTATGCCTTGGTGGCTGCAAGTAACATAATAACAACGCTTTAATCAGCGCAAGTTTCCTGTTTCGACCAAAATATATCATATTATAACTGAGATAAGCCGACCGCACGAATGATGAAAGGAGTCACCCATGAATGGGGACGTTGATTCATTACATATGTGTATTCACTTCGTTGTCCTCTATTCTATTGTTTTGAAACATACGTAAGTCGAACCATATCCATATCTGCAAACGACAAGGCTAAAAGCGAATTAAAAGTTCGCAAAAAAAATAAATACTTTTTACCACCTATTTCCTTACCACATCTAGTTGAAATCACATTTTTCTAAACAAAATCCGTCTCTTTGTATCGCGTGTTCTTCAAAATCAAAGCCAGCATATCTTTTTCAAGATGGTTGCTGAGGAAAGCAATCGAGTACTGTGGTTAGGTAGGAACTTTATTGTTTTATTTTTACTAGTCACCTTTTTTGTTTTTTGTATAATTGAAACCATATGCACTAAACTCGACCACGACGATGCTTATAAAAAATATCTCTGATATATGAATCCTGGATCGATGGTTCACGACAAAGGCGTTGAAGTCAATGGCGATTCGTTTGCACTTATGGTACCTGTAAGATAAATCTTTGATTAATTTGTTCATTTTCTTTTTGTCTATGGTGCTTTTCCATTGGTTGCTTTAAGATTATGTCTTTACGCTTAAATAGAACTTGATTTTATTGGATCTATTGTTATCTTTCTAAATAAATTGTTATTGCATGCATACATTTAAAAAATACATTTTACCCTAATTATTGTTTTTTTATGTTATGATTATACGTTTCATATTTGACGAAGAACCTAATTTTATTCTCTCAATATGTCGAACGTCGAAGCCATCGCGCGACACGTGAAAAATGACAGCTTAACAGCTAATTATCTTTTTTTTTAATTCAACACTTGAATATACCACTTTAATGAGTTTTATTTATATATACTTACGACTAGTTTCGAAAACTTACAGATGTTTTCATCTTCTTGTAAAAATTAAAACTAACGAACAAAAATATATTTAGGTATATATAGGTTAATAAATATAGGGAAGGGATAATATATACTTGAATATAACTCATTAAGTGGTATATTCAAGTGTTTAATTTATAAAAATATAATCGCGTCTATGAAAATAACTGTAGTTTACTAAACTAATTGTGTGTAATTAAATAAAACTCAATGAATGAATGGTACTATACGAGTGTTAAATATATATTTTTTTAATAATCAACGTGTCATTCCACAAAGTCAATGCCGAATCAATAAATAAGCTAATTATCTAGTAATAGGGCGTGGATGCGTTTAAAAGATTGTATTCGTATTAAAAATCTACCGTTAGCCTGCTTTAAGAATTGGACGATGTAAAATGATAAAAAGAATCCCTTTGACTGTACAAATTCTTGAATGAATACAGAAATCGATGAACCCATGAATTATCAAAAAAAAATGATACAAAATTTCAAACATATAAATTACATTTATATGTGCGAAACGATATACAAATTATTATAATCAGAAATGTCGTTAGAAATATTTGATTTGTATTTTAATGTGTTATTTTTTCTTCCTGTTTCAGGTAAGTCCGAATGAAAATTTCTTTGAATGCAAAATGAAAACGTAAGTAAGCCCTGTAGAAATATCAATCTCTGTTGGGATATCTTTTATTTATTTATTTATTTCAATTTCTTGTATAGAAAAGAACATTGACGGGCTTATTGCTAAAAAAACAATATTTTCCAATCAAACAAAAACAGACTAGTGATATTGGTCAAAACGTTTGATACCTTATATAGATAGCTGTTTGCAATCAGAAGGTAGATAGTGCTTGAACATTCAAATAAAACATGAATTACAAATTACTGTTGTATTAATTTATATACAATTAAATATTTATGAAAATAACAAATTGATGATAATAAGGAAGGCAAAAGAAAAAGGGAGTTTAGGGAAGGAGGTAGAAATAAATGCTAACGGATGGGGTTTGATGGACTGTTAGGATTCTAATGATACAAAGTAACGTCTCAGAATGTCTGTAAAAATTCTTGAAAAGATTAAATAATAAAATGCACCCAGTACAATGTAAACTCCTTGTGTGCAAAGAAGCGCCAACTTACGGTAATAATACCCTATTTTGTGTGGACTGTTCATAAAATATAATGGGTCATTCAATTTCTGTGCGTAACGTCGCTTTCATTGTGGTTTTATTAAAGTAATCGTTATTATTTGTTGTGATTTGATTTGAAGCGTGGATGGCCGCGAAACCGAGTCACGATTCCCGAGGTAAGTACTAGGTACTGCAAAATCATTATTTACTGCCGAGATCCGAGCATGACGATCTTCGAAAGTTTTGCGAATGTTTTTCGTCAGATGAAACGTAAATGTCCACATCATTTTTGGGTGTGTCTAAAGTTTAGACTATTATTTAGCGGCAGATATTTGTGCGGCCCGCGATATAGCAAACAATTTTAGTAGACAATAATGAATAATGACTACCAAAACCAATTTTGCGTGCAAAGTAAACTAAATAAAAGTACTTACGCGGGACGGGAATTCGGGAATAAGAAGAGCAAGTGTGCGGGTAGCTATTACATTTTCAATTGACATGACGCGATATTAATATTTGTTTCGAGTTAAGACAGAGATTATCTTTGACTGTTTTAGCACTGCGACTAACTTTATATTTACAATATTTTGAGTAATTAAAATCTCGATAGAGACAAAGAATATTTTTAATTTATTTCAGGGAAAAGCATCAAGTGGCCACTTAAACCAGCCAATGAGAGGTCATAAGCCCTGTAAATGCCTAGATAGGGGTAGGGGTTGGCTAGGAGTATGTATAGGAGCTTCGAGCTGGAACCTAGCATGTAACAATCGGCTATCGTACATAATACCCAATTCATAAGTGTGCGGCCCGCAGTGATACCTCACATTGTCCCATGTGGCCCTTGACCAGAAAAGTGTGACGACCGCTGGTCTAAACCCTCTGTTTAATTACATTCAATTCACGATTAAAATTTAAAGTATTAAGGGGGATGTTAATCAATCTGTTTAACAACGAATGGAAACTAGCATTTTTTTTGTGAAAAAGGATGCATAGAATCAGCTGGAATTCCTGGAATTTGCAAATCATATCATGGAAACTAACCACTCATTTGACTCTTATACACTTAAATTATTACACTCTGTTACAAATAAAGGTCAAGTCATGAAAAATTTAGAAAAACGTAAAAATTTTAATTCAGATAAAACATTAATTAATAATATACTGTTTCAAAATACGTCACCATTATTATCAATGTTTCCTTTTACAAAAAATCTTGTTCCGTAACCCCCCTCCCTTCCCTATATTTATTAACCTATATACACACCTAAATATATTTTTGTTCGTTAGTTTTAATTTGTACCAGACGATGAAAACATCTGTCGTTTTCGAAACTAGTCGTATATATAAATAAAACTCATTAAAGTGGTATATTCAAGTGTTTAATCTTAATAAAATTTAATCAGTAATTTTATTTACAACATTTTGAGTGTCCAAATACTTATTTGGACACACTCAAAAGTTGTGAATAAATGCATCATCAATTTATCTGCTTTTGCGTTTATTTTTTCATATTTAACTGAAGAAAAGAAAACGAAACGCGGCAGGATTTTATAGTCGTAAATTGGTTAATCGTGGTCAATTTACCACGCTTATTTGAGAGTACCTACATTTCTATATAAAAGGTGAATTCACCCGGAATAAAATATTATTGTTCATAATTAAACTGCCTGTCGTAAATTAGCAATAACTCGGTGGTATCCTATTATCTGCAGTAGTGGGGCCAGTTTTTACGTACAAGTTTATGAGTGCTTAAAAAAATATGTTCCTACTAATTGATCCAATAAAAATATTTCAAACGTGCCATTGAAGGTGTGAATATGAAGGAAAAAAGCTTTGATGTCGTTTTTTATAATGGATAATATTTATAAAATATCAAACCAATTATTTTTCGAGCTATACGCACATTATGCAAACACAGAATTTTAAAATTCAAGTATGATTCATATTTGATGCACTTAACTTGTTATTTTCCATTTTATAACCTACGAAAGTTAGTTTTCAAGTTGTATTCTTAAAAAGCTTAAAATCTTCTTCTTCGTTTGATCTTTTTTTATATTTAAGAAAAATATTTGTGTTTTTATTATTTACACAAATAATTCAATTTCATACTATTTCTATGAGCCTAAGCGGCTCATTATTAGAAATAGGTATCAAATTGTGGTACAGTGTGTTCGAACCGAGAAACTCTGACTTAAGAGTCCGCGACACTAACCACGGGACCACGACCCGACACACTATGCACACAATGGTGCATAGGGCACTGCAACAAATCGATGTTAAGTTGATCATTAGTTCTATGAAGGCAAGGTAATCAGTGTTACGCGTCTAGTACCAGTGCAATGTAATAATGAATCAATTGAATAAAAAAAACATATATTAATATTTCATTAAGCATATAATTTATGTTCAATTTAAAAAAAACTTTAATCCTGTTTCTAACCACTATTATTTTTGGCAATTTTTCCCAGCCGGTATCAACAAGCATCTTGTCATCTTTAGGGATGGATATGTACGAATCAACCGTAAAAAAAACACCAAAAATAATAGTCGTGAAAAACCAAAAATTGTGAGTTATATTTTGTAAAACTTTTATTTTTACTCCTCTGGGAATTGAGCTCGGGACCCTCAGCATGGCGGCCTAACGCGGTGATCACTGACTTATGGAGGCAGATAATGTTAATATATATTGAACTAAACACTTTTCAAGTGAGATAATCGTTCAGTAAATTTGTAACATTTGAAATTATAATTAGGAGAAGTGCTTATTTATTTATTTTAACTTTTATATTTTCATATTGGTTGTGCGCAGTCTTTATTACGCTGAGAGCTATAAAGTACAAAAATGTACAACATCGTTAAGAAGGCAGGTGGCAACATTTTTTCCTCGTCAAATGATTTATTTCATCAACAGAATCAAAGAACCGATGGGAAAATAAATTATCACCGGTATAAATTATTATCTCAATAAATTTCAGCATCTTTAATACACAGGATATTAAAACATACTGACTTCATCGACTTTATCTATAACGCTTTACAAAAATTTACATACAACTTATAGATTTTTTTAAAAATGTCACACATCAAATGTTTCAATTCAATCCAAACCCTTATCCACACCCCAAGGTGCATAGGGCACTGCGTCATATAAACGCAGTGTTATCTTGATCTTTAATACATGAAGTAAAGGTGATTAGCCCTCCGCTTCAGGTACCAGTCCAGGGTAATATTGAATAAATAGTACAGTGAAAAAATCACTTATATCTATTTTACCCCCCCCCCTGGGAATCGAACCCGGGACCTCCAGAACGGTAGCCGAACGTGCTGACTATTACACTACGGAGGCGGACATGGAAAGTTACCTACTGTAAATTGATGATAATTTTAACTTTAATCATTTCTACTTTGGAAATTTTATTTACTTACGAGATATTTTTTTTCATTTAAATTTCTCATTATTTATTTCTGGGTACATGATCTAATTAAATATTTTTGACTGTTTAAAGATAAAATCACATTAAGATATAGGGGAATGCTTGATAATTTAGAACTACCAAATTATCGTTTCTTCCAAATTACCTCGCTCGACCCTTGAATGCATTATTTCTATGAACATACTATTCTGGCTAACGAAGCTGATACTTATTTGTAAGACAAGAGATGCAAGTGTACCATTTATTTTGATTTTTTATTAACATTTCCGTAATAAAACAAATTAATATAATTACTATCATCAATAATTAAATGTCGATAAAATAAATATAATTTCATTAATTGATTCGGCAGTCAGTTTGTGGTAAAATCTATCCATTTTCAATTGAATTTTTCTTAGTAAATACCACTATTTCTCAAAATCTATTGTGATACGTGTTTCGATGCATTCCGCGTCATTTTCAAACACCTTATTTGAAATGAACGGTGTTTGAAATAGATGTGGAATGCATCGAAACACATGTCACAATAAATTTGAAAAAATAGTGATATTTACTATGTAAAGCTTAATTTTAAAAAAATATATGTTTAGTATTTTTTTTATTAATTTAAATTAGCACTTAGATGATGTTCGGATTCCAATCTTCAGTTCTTACAAATTGTTTTTTTTACTGCGTACATAAATTTCCAGAATTAATATGTATTAGGTTTTGTATAGGAACTCATTATCATACATCGAGATTGTATTAGAACATTGTTCCTCAAAATGTGCCTCGGCACACTGCTGTACCGTGGATATTAGTCAGGAAAAAAGTCTAGCTTTGTGAAAATAACACAACTGCTCCAAATTTTGATTGCCTGTGCTCAGTTAAGAAGGCTCACATTTCGCATAATAATATCGACGTGCCCTACGTAAAGTGTTCTAACTACATTTTTGTCAATTTTGAAATATTTGGTGCACGTTATCGACTGACCGTTATCTACAAATATAAACAATATGAACTCCTAAAACGCTAGGTACTTAATTTTCACAATGCATGAAGTTTTAAAACGATTTAATAAAATATGTTATCGTGTTTTTTAATGTCTAATACTAGTTTAGAATTTCAGATAAAACCGTTAATTAATATAATAATATAAAACCCTTATCCACACCCCAAGGTGCATAGGGCACTGCGTAATACAAACGCAGTGTTATCTTGATCGTTTACACATGAAGGAAAGGTGATCAGCCCTCCGCTTCATGTACCAGTCCAGGGTAATATTGAATAAATAGTACAGTGAAAAAATCACTTTTATCTATTTTACCCCCCCCCCCCTGGGAATCGAACCCGGGACCTCCAGAACGGTAGCCGAGCATGCTGACCATTACACTACGGAGGCGAACAATTACGTTAATTAATACAAAAAAAATACGTTGAAAAAATCTTCTAAGCTCTCTCCTGTAAAGTAACAAATTTGCAGATATAGTACTTTACGTAGGGGCCGTCGATATGGTAAATATGCATCTCTGAAATTTCTTAATTTGGTAGGTGTACCTCGAATAGAAAAAGTTTGCGGAACACTTTATTAGAATAATACGTCGCTATAATCGCGGAACGAAGAGTCTAATGGTACGCTCGTGGAATTCCTATGTATCTATGTGATCTGTATAGAGAACACAGCCACCCATGGACCGGTGGACCGGTGGACCCGCAGACCAGTTCGGGTCAGAGCCTTTTGCTTTTTCATTGCCGGCAAGATGATTGCCGAAACGAGCTGTGTAAGCGGCGTGTTTTCGTCCTATCATTATCGACACTTTGCCTTATTTCAAGGCTTCCTTCCAACTACAGGGTGAACGTAATATTCTATGGTTTATATTGAAATCTGTCCCACCGCATTCCCAGATCTGATACAGAAGCATATCGTAGTCATACAAGAGAAAGTGACTAAGTGCATTTCTTACAAAAACGTGATCATGGACTATTTGATATCTTAAGCTTACTAGCTTAATATTGCCCTGAAAAAAATTCCAAAGGATTTTAAACTTGAGAGTTAATATATTGATTTGTTAAAAATGACTAACTGCATTGATGTTTATTTTCTTGCCAAGCAAAAGTGACTTAAATGGCCCTCCTGAACATTTTACGTTTTGGTAGTTGGTCACTTACTCCTGTACGACTACGATATAGGCATCCTGACAGACCTTCTCTTGCAAAGATTTTTTTTTAAAAGTAAGTTGCGAAATTTATTGAAAAAGTGAAACAAATTTGTATCGCGATTATACTGTGAATTTACATTTAAAAGCTTTCAATATCCCTGTCACTGCCAATCTAAATAAATACAAGTTTGTAAATCCACCACCAAATTTTCTAGAAGTCTTCGTGGTCTATAAATATTATTGCAAGTAATTGAGTATGTAACAAAGAAGTAAAAAAAACAATCATAGCTAATAATGTCACGACTAAAATTGTTTTCCGCCTCCATGGTGTAATGGTCAGCACGCTCGGCTGCCGTACTGAAGGTGTCGGATTCGATTCCCAGGGGAGTCAAATAAATAAAAGTGATTTTTTTACTCTAATATTTATTCAATATTACCCTGGGCTGGTACCTGAAGCGGAGGGCTAATCTCCTTTTCTTCACGTGTCAACGATCAAGATAACACTGCGTTTATATGATGCAGTGTACGACATCCATATTGCATTCATTATTGAAACCCGTTTATTTGCAATGGTCTCAGATCTTTCCGCATATTGGTATGGTTTTCGATACATTAGTGAAGTATGACTGATTGTTACAACGTCAGTTGAGAAATTGGTAAAGTGTTTATTAAGTGTCCGCTTCCGTGGTGTAATGTTAAGCGTGTTTAGCTAACGCGCTTGAGGTCCCGCGGTCGTTTCCCGGGGAGGGGGTGAAAATGAATAGTTGTGATTTTACACTCTAATATTTATTTAATATTACCCTGGACGGTAGGTACCTGAGGCGCAGGAGTGATCACCTTGCCTTAACGTTAGTAACCTTCAAGATAACACTGCGTCAGTACGATGCAGTGCCCTATGCACCATTGGGTGCGGAAGAGGGTTAGAAGAAGAAGAAGATTTATTAAGCTTATTCGATTTGAACATATCGCTCATTCCTTTTAACAACGTCATAAATAAAAAAAACTTGATTTTTCAGGAGAACCCTTTTAAAGTTTAAAAATATAATACAATGTATTAAAAATAAATATCAAGCCACTTATTGTTCTTTTTACTGTGCAACAGATCTTTTTAGGTAAAACCTGAAGGTTTTTTCTCCGTTTGAAAAATATTTAATATTTAAAAAAAAATTAAACATTTCCTTTTCTTCAAAACGCAAAACAACACTTTCTGCCCTGCAGCGGGTTGATATTAAGTTAAAAATATGCCTCTTTTGCTGGGATATAGTACATTTTCTGGACCTTCCGAAAACATGCAAAACTGAAAATTTACGATTTTTGATTTATGACGTTCTTGAAAGGAGCGAGCGATATGTGAGATTCATCTGAATTATATATTTTTTTTCTTAGTAAACTTTTTTTAGATAATTCTATTTTGATTTTACGGACTTCCTGTAGTATCTACTAACACAGACGCATGCACGCATCTCGTTATATACAAATTCCATCCACATACATATACCAACACATTGACGCACTTCAATCCACCAATAATATTGCGGCCTGTCATACTTCGGACTTAAATTTATTTATTTAGTTATTTTTTCGTTACGTCATTTTGCTCTCGCTGTCCCAAGGACGATAGTGTATTTATTATACAATACAATGTACACATTTTCGACTAACGCGATGTCTCTTTTGCCGTTTAACTATAAACTGCGACTTATCTCATATTTATGCATATCAACTGACTGACTGTCAAAATATGTCGACAAATCCTCGACGTTAAAATGCATAATCTCGCATAATTCGCTTACTCCTTATATTATTTTTCAGGAGATCAGTTTTAAAGTTTAAAAATATAACTTATTGAACTTTTACTGTGCATCAGATCTTTTTTAGGTAAAACCTGAATGTTTTTTTCTCCGTCTCAAAAATATTTAGTATATTTGAAAAAACAATTAAACAATATATTTTCTTCAAAATGCAAAAAGAACACTTTCTGCCCTATAGCGAATAAATATTAAGTTAAAAATATGCCGCTTTTGCTGGGATATAGTACATTTTCAGGGCATTCCGAAAACATGCACAACTGAAAATGGACGAGTTTTTATATATGACGTTGTTGAAAGGAGTTGGCGATATGTATAACCTACGGCTTTAATTGACAATGGCCGTCACCGGTGTCCTTGGCTCGACTGTCCGAACGTCTCGGTCGGCCCAATCGGTTTATAAATAACAACTTTGTTTCAAGTGGCCACATCTCTATTAGGTGCCTGCTTAGTGTAGTGCAGTGCGCCAGTGAAAGGGGTGATGATTGCCGACTTCCTCGGCGCCTTAATCGGATTAATCATCCACAATAACAATGCGAGTAGCGGGCAGCGTGCCCTCAGGACTCGCTCACAGGAACCCGCTTCGTCCAATCAAGTCGCTGGACCACGGAGACGCCGAATGCACCGCGTCGTGCACGTCTAGAAGGAACAGTCTAGGGTCGGATTCCTCTCGTATATTAAATCAATTAAACAACGAAAATATTTTCTTATTGTAAACAGATGAGCACATATGGACAGTGCAAAAACATGATTGTAATAATTATAATGCAATTTTTGAGCTTAGTACCGTAGAACGGGACTACTTGAACTTAGGTGTGTTACTTGAGCCCAGTACAATTTTTTTTATTTAGATCTGTATTTTGCCTCTAATGATGAACGTATCGACACGATTCATTGTTTCCCTGACAGATGACACTTATTGTCACGATACGTTCATTTAGGTAGACCAAATACAGATTTAATTTGGCATTGGGCTCAAGTAAGACATCAAAGTTCAAGTAGTCCCGTTCTACGGTGCGTAGATTTACATGACGATTTAATTTTTATTGTATTTTTCAAATCAATCAAATAACGAAAGTATTAAATAACATTTTTTATTTGATTTGAACACTTGATTTAATCCCTGAACACGATATACATACATACTTACGGATATTGTGTCTATTTGGATGCTCAATAATGGGTTAAATGTTGAACGTTACATTTTCAGATCAGAAGCCCTATGAGTATCCAGAATTCTATGTCACATTCAAATATAATATTTTTTTTTAAAGATACGGTCCTTTGAAACACCTAATATATATTGTATGTACTTTTATATAAATAATAATGTGTAAGAGTATAAAAAATTGTATTTCCTCTCCTTTCCCACAATTATTATTGTACAAGAGAAAAACTGCTCTATTGAATAAATACCATTTTAGCAATTTAAACATCAGCTTAGTATGCACTCGGCACTTGGTACTTGGTAACGTCATTCGGCAGTTTAGTCATGTTTCGCTTCTGTAATCTCTCGATGCGTCTCTGTCGTCTCCTAATTGGTCGGAGACAAATATTACATGTTTTATGAACTATGTCAAGTGAAGTTGTTTATTGATAAATTGTCTCGGCACGCCGGGGGAACGGCTGTCCCCAGTTCTCATGGTTCACGGTCCGGACTGACGCAATGTCTAAAATCGGATGCGAATTTCTAGAAGCGGAAAAAATCTAATCATAACACGGGATTATGTTTATGGCTTTGCATTTTTTACGAGGTTTTTTTAGGAGTGGCAGAAAAACGATAACCATACATCTCCCTGCGTACGACCAGCCGAAATATTCGAAAACAATGGTTGCTTTAAAAAATATGTATAACTTGTTTAGTGCCAACGTAGAATGTGTAAAATACAGCTTCATAAAGTTCATATTAAAGCCCACCATTCGTTAAATCGCAACTTTTTCTAAACCCAGGTCACATTTTACGTAATTAATTTTTTCTTAAAACACCGTTTTTGTATTGATAAAATAAGTTTTTCTTTGAAAAAAATTATGATTTTGAATTTATTTTTTCCAACATGTATTCTAAAAAAAACCAACCGCTTTTTAGCGAGTGTTTTTGCCTCGAATTTTCACTCATGAATTACATGAAATTATAGTAACTTTCAACATAAAGAATAAATCCACTCGCGAGTAGGCATAGGCTATAAAACTTAAAAAGTTGAAGCCTGAGTAGGGTCATAATAAGCGGTGTTGCATAAGCCGTAGCTAGATTTCAGAGTCACTTGGACGTTAGGTAATTCAAAACTGCATTTTATAGAATAAAATAACTAACAATGTAGTTTTTTCCACATGAATTTTATATGACCATCGACTAGGTGTCTGATGTCTGACCAGCCGGATGATGTCGGTTACAACGAAACCCGGTCGCTAGTCAAATAAAATTCGTGTGGAAAAAACCTACAAAGTTTTTTTTATTATTTTTATTTATGCAATCATTTATTATTATCTATATCTACATTTTAAGGATTTAAATAAATGATAATACACTAAAATCGGCCTGATAGTAATAAAGACGAGGAAAAAATGTGGTATTGCCTCTGGCGTTGAGGAGCCACGGAAGTGTGCGGAATAAAACATACATATCGGCATCATATGTGTATTGCTATATGCACGTACGAGTATCTACATACACACCTGGGTAGGGATAACCGAGAAACAAATAGTTTTTTTTTTGTTTAAAAAAATATACTTTGCTGTGCATACTGCGGGACTTTGACACACCTAAGTATACGCGTTGTCTTGACAAATATGTATTATACATATCGTAGTCGTACATGAGAAGTGACCAACTAAAAAACTAACTAACTAACTAACTAACCATCACGCCGCTTCCCCGCAGGGGTAGGCAGAGAGAATAGAGCGCCACACCACTCTGTCCTTGCAAACATTCTTCGCCTCTTCCACGTTCATGCATCTCCTCATACATACCCGCCGATTGTTACGACTCATTGTTATTGACCAACTAACAAAACGTAAAATGTTCTGGAGGGCCATTTAAGTCACTTGTGCTTGGCAAGAAAATAAACATAAATGCAGTTAGTAATTTTTAACAAATTTATATTATCCACTGACACTTCGTGATGGAATTGCATTTTTAATTTATTATTAGATTAAAACCAATATTTTTAGCTTTTCCACTTTTTTATTTGACCAGCGACCGGGTTTCGTCGTTACCGACATCACCAGTCTGATGATGTCGGTAACAACGAAACCCGGTCGCTGGTCAAATAAAAAAGTGGAAAAGCTAAAAATATTGGTTTTAATCTAATAATAATTTTTTAACAAGTCTATATATTATACTTCCGAGTTTAAAATCCTTTAGGATTTTTTCAGCGCAATATCAAGCTAGTAAGATAACAAATAGTCAATGATCACGTGTTTCTGAAAAAATGCACTTGGTCACTTTCTCCTGTATGACTACGATATGTAGATGTATACCTATGTACATAATATAGTAGACTCTCGATTTACCGAGATCGCTTTAACCGGGAAGCGGTTTAACCGGAGTGGTCCAATAATTCCAAAATACACAAATCAATACTACATAATTACAAAAGTTTAGAGATACATTCTTCTGATTTTTTGTTATGTATACCACATAACCACTCACCGAAATGTATCCGTCTCTTCGTCAGGACAATCACTGTACTGGTATGGAAAGAAAATTATCCACCACCCATATAAAATATTTATCACATGCGCTATTAGTCCGACCGAGGACCAGCAGAGTGTTTGATGGAGTAATTTACTTTTTTTTAAATTTGTGATTAAAAAATGAATTATTACATCGGGTGTGAAAATACAGCACAAAAAATATAGCCAATTGATTGTAAAAAACCAGTTGTTTTTTTTGTTTTTGTTTTTAAAACAACCGTCAACTTGGTTTGTTTATTGGGGCTGTTTTAATGCGTATAGTAGAGGCTCGTTGCAAAGAAATAGCGATTCGCGAACACGTGCGTGCCTGGTCACATTCATAATACAGTATATGGTAGGTATATATATGTTAAACGAAGAAGAAAACAAAAACACACAAAATAAATAATACAAAGCAAAAAAAATATACATTTTATTTATGAGTATAAACAGTCCGCCTCCGTAGTGTAATGGTCAGCACTCTCGGCTACCGTTCTGGAGGTCCCGGGCTCGATTCCCAAGGGGGTAAAATAAATATAAATGATTTTTTTACTGTTTCATATATTCAATATTACCCTGGACTGGTACCTGAAGCGGAGGGCTGATCACCTTTGCTTCATATGTAAACGATCAAGATAACACTGCGTTGATATGACGCAGTGCCCTATGCACCATTGGGGTGCGGATAAGGGTTTTTTTATATTATTTATTATTATATATAAGTTAAACGAAGAAGAAAACTATAACACACAAAATAAATAATACAAAGCAAAAAATATATATATTATTTTTGAGTAAACAGTAAACAAAGAAAGTCAGTCCTTCTCCAAGCACAAGAGCTTAGTATCTTTATTGGAGAAATGCACAGCGTAACTAGTATTAAGATATGTTTCAATGTATTAATGTTTAGCATATTGGTTAAATTATTATATTTTTTTTGTAACTATATTAAATAAATAAGATTTTGAAAAAAAATGTCTGTACTTTATACATTTGATTTTCCATACCAATAAGTAGAGAATTTATCTTATCGTGTATTGTTCGTTCAACTACTGTTTAAATCCCTTTTTTTGACAACCCTCGTTTTTGGTTTCAGTTCAATGACTGAAAATTCTAACTATCTATAATTTTTCCCACATAGAATCATAGAAGAAAAAAACTTATAATAATCCTTAATAATCCTAGCTGAAACGAGATACAGAGTAGAGAAACATCGCCATATAAACATGCCTACGTTTTTCTTAATGTGAATTTACTATAATTTACATATCTTTAATTTTCAACGGTCGTTAAAATTTTTGTGCGTAATTCGATCTATTGATAATTCACTTTTCCTTTTTTATGCTAAAAATATTATAATATTCGTATACTCGCATATTACGCAAAACTTTATATTCATTACATAGAACAGTGCTTACGGATGTTATTTTGCTTTTCTATACAGATGTTAAGTAATGCACGCCCCTGGCCATGGTGCCAGGGGCGTGCATTCCATAAAGGCAAAAAACAGTGCCTATCCTAACTTACCCGTGTGGCATATAAAGTCGCAACCAGTACCTACCCTACCTTACTGAGTACCTAGCTTACCCTACTACCTACCTCTACTGCCTAACCGAATTAATTCTATGTGCACGCCACTGACCTTGGCTATTGAATATTTCATGATTCGTAGTGTGAGTTATTCGTTAGACGAGCCAAAAACAAGATGATGCCAAGACGAGCCAATGATAAGATGGAGTCAAAAGAGCTCATGTATCAGGTTTAGCCAAAAGTTATAATGGAATTGATTTTATAAATTAGACATAATATATACTCATAACTATAATAATATATTTTAATATCCTTTATTACTCTTTAATGTAGCTTTAGACATTTTGAATTTTATTTTAGACCGAGAAAAACTTGGCATGATCAAGTGTTTCAAATATTTGAAAGTGATCAGGTCAATAGTCGGAATAATCTGCGGGTATGTATGAGAAAATGCATGAATGTGGAAGAAGCGAGTTTACCTGCTGCGTATTTGATTGATTGCTCTGCCTACCCCTTCGGGAGGCGAAGGGATAGCTAGGTTTAATCGTAAATAAATACATTAAAAATAAACCTTTACCTAGCATATGTGGTTCAAATATGACCAAATATATTCAAATATGTTCGGTGACATCACAAAACCTTTTAACTATCAATTCTGAAAATAAAACTTCTCAAATTGACTACAATCGAATATTTAAAAAATATATACATTTTTTTCAGAATTTGCAAAGGTAGATTGGTGTGACGTTCTATTTTGTGGTTAGTTAGTTTTTGTAAACGTTTTAATTATATAAATGAAATATTTTAGCTGTTTTTATATTTTATTTGTGTGTACCTATTTAGCTTTAAATTATAATAATAATAATAAAACCCTTATCCGCACCCCAATGGTGCATAGGGCACTGCTTCATATGAACACAGTGTTATCTTGATCGTTTACACACGAAGGAAAGGTGATCAGCCCTCCGCTTCAGGTACCAGTCCAGGGTAATATTGAATAAATATTACAGTGAAAAAATCACTTATATTTATTTAATCCCCCTGGGAATCGAACCCGGGACCTCCAGAACGGTAGCCGAGCGTGCTGACCATTACACTACAGAGGCGGACAAGCTTTAAATTAGTAAAATAAAATTATTTCTTGAACTTTATTTTAACCACTTTTGCTATTTATTATTAGTATACTTTAACCAACCGGTTTCGACAAGAACCTTGTCATCATCAGGGTTTATGAAATACTGAAACATTAAAATACTAAAAAACATTAAAATACTCATAGTTTATTACATTACCTTACCAAAGACTTCCATACACTCCGTACACCATATAAAAATATGATTTAAAAAATATGATTTTAATACTCCTAAATGTTATTTTTACAAAAATTTCATTAATTTATGTTTCGGTTCTGTGATAGCTTTGTTTTATCTTATTGATTTAATTTTTATTATATCTATTTTACCAAAAAATAATAAAATAAATATATGTTTATCACAATGGAATTCGATGTGAAATATGCACATAAGGAAAATTAATTTGAATATTCAAAATCGCGTATCATCTTATCTACATAATGTGTGCATTCATCATCTCTATTATGTGATGTTTTGGATAAATATATTGAGATTTATTGTGTTGATACAACCTGTTTCAGGTAAGAATAGTCACACTATTCTTAATCTATAATTCGTTTTATTAATTTGTTTAGTGGTTTCATATTTGCATAGACAAATTAAATTAGTTCCAGAAAAATCCTGGAGAAGCGAATCTATGAGTATTTGGAAACCGGTTGATGTTATTTTTTTATTCCGTTTTTAACAATATATAATACCAAGTTAGACATGAACATTTATGAAACCTGCTACGAGACGGTACTAGCTATCGTGTTTTTATAAGGAGCAGGATTTTTCTATTGTGTATGCATAATAATAGTATAATAGCCATATTAAAATTGTGTATGTGAGATGCAAAGTCTATCCTTAAACGACGAATAGTTCAATTTTCAATTCAATTCATTTAATAATCAATAAATACATGACAAACTTACATTTAAGGCGTTTATATTATTATTTTTAATGGTCAGCACGCTCGGCTACCGTTCAGGAGGTCCCGGGTTCGATTCCCAGGGGGGTCAAATGAATATTAGTGATTTTTTCACTGTAATATTTATTCAATATTACCCTGGACTGGTACCTGAAGCGGAGGGCTGATCACCTTTCCTTCATGTGTAAAACGTTCAAGATAATACTGCGTTTATATGACGCAGTGCCCTATGCACCATTGGGGTGCGGATAAGGGTTTTATTATTATTATTATTTATTATATTATTATTATAAATTTCAAAGTAGGTATTATCGATAAAAATATATAGGTTAAAATATATAAAACTAACTAAATAACTAACCATCACGCCGCTTACCCGCAGGGGTAGGCAGAGAGAATATAACGCCACACCATTCTGTCTTTACAAACATTCTCCGCCTCTTCCACGTTCATGCATCTCCTCATACATACCCGCCGATTATGACTCCTAACCTGACCACTTTCAAGTATTTGGCATACCTGATCGTTTTTTTTTATTTTTATAATTGTAATGAAATTTGTGAAAATTTATTCACGATCAGTTCAGATAACGACAGCGTCGAAGAAATAAAAAAAGTTATAGACGAACTCGACTCATTTTGAACAGAATCCAGCTATCGATTAATTATCAATTATTTTTCTTGATATCCTAAATTAATTTAAAAATGTAAATTGTCGATCGGTTCAGATAATGGCGGCATCGCTGCAGCACAACAATAAATAAATAAACACGGCGGAACTTCCCTTCCATCGGGCTGCCACTAACCGACCATCCCCTCGCAAGGGCAGATGGCGCGCGAGGGTTCAAAGACACCAGCCATCGCGAGGTACTAGCGACTAGCGACTAGCGACAAAACGGGGCAGTGTTGAATGCAAGGGCTGATGATATCGAATTAAATAATCCGGCGTACTAAATAATAATAATAATTTTGGATAATTTATATAGCGCCATATTCGTAAAATACTACCTCAAGGTGGCTTACACATATCGCTCACTCCTTTTAAGAACGTCATAAATAAAAAAAATTGATTTTTCAGGAGAACGTTTTTAAAGTTTAAAAATATAACAATGTATTAAAAATAAATATCAAGCCACTTATTGAAATTTTTACTGTGCAACAGATCTTTTTAGGTAAAACCTGAAAGTTTTTTCTCCATGTGAAAAATATTTAATATATTTAAAAAAAAAACAAAACCTTTTGTTCAAAATGCAAAAACAACACTTTCTGCCCTGTAGCGGGTAAATATTAAGTTTAAAATATGCCGCTTTTCCTGAGATATAGTACATTTTCTGGGCATTCCGAAAACATGCACAACTGAAAATTGACGATTTTTGATTTATGACCTTCTTGAAAGGAGTGAGCGAAGTGTGTTTTTACTTTTTTCTTCTTTTTATCATTTAATATTCATTTTAATTCAGTCTTCGTCCACATCGTTGCCACTATTTGTATCAATTAACGCTTATTTTCCATTTTTTGCACGCAAGCTCAACAAGAACAGCAGTTGCGTTTGTAGAAATTAAAAATATCTAAAAAATTCTATCACAATATTGAACAGGAATCTTATGTTGTCCCTACTCATTTGATGTGTTCTACAATGTACTTATGAAATTAGACGTAATTGGAAATATTTCTCTCTATCTCTCTTAGTCGGTCTGCTCATTGCTTCTCAGCGTTGTTCTTTAATCCGCCTCTATAACGCAAACTGTCTCCACGACTCGCGATCACAGCCATGTGCCAATTTGTGAATTAGATACTGAATATCCTTTAAGAAAACATTGAGATGTTATTCAATTCAATTCAATTCAAACCCTTATCCGCACCCCAATGGTGCATAGGGCACTGCATTATATAAACACAGTGATATCTTGATCGTTAACACACGAAGGAAAGGTGATCAGCCCTCCGCTTCAGGTACCAGTCCAGGGTAATATTGAATAAATATTAGAGTGAAAAAATCACTTATATTTTGGGATCACATGAAATGAATGAAATTTAAATAGATTAATGATTTTCTAGTGATGGTGACGCTTAATATTTGAGCAAAATTTGATTTTTAATATATACATATATATATATACATACACATATATATATATATATATATATATATATATATATATATATATATATATATATATATATATATATATATATATATATATATATATATATATATATACATATATGTATATATATATATATATATATATATATATATATATATATATATATATATATATATATATATATATATATATATATACAATATTATAGACGTGTCAATAGTACTGTAAAGGAAAGGCTATTGAATTGATATGGGCACATAAGACGTAAAGAACCTGAACATATTGTAAACCAAGCGATTACCATGGACGATTGCCAAAGACGTCTAGAGGTAGACCAAAAAATACATGGATGCTACAGAAAGGTAACATGATTCGAAGGCATAACCTAGGTGACGTTGTATATGATAGAATGACCTCCAACCTGAGGACCAGGATAGCTGACCCTGACAGTCTAAAAATATGATAAGTCGGGATGGAGCAAGGAAGAAGACAGACGTGTTAATTGAGACAAATTAATTTGTGGTAATGGAATATGGAAGAATCATCCATAATTTACTTCGTCATCTTTGAGACATGTTAAGTATATCTTGATAACGACGTCCCAAGGATTAAATCCCGTATTTGTAGTTAGAAAGCTTTGATGAACTGATCCAGCAGTCACTTTGTAGTAAAATCTATCCATTTTTAATGGTAAATACCACTATTTCTTAAAATGTATTGTGAAACATTCATCTCGATGCATTCAGCATCATTTTCAAACATTTTCATACGGCGTTTGAAAATGGTGCGAAATGCATCGAAAGACGTGTCATAGTAGATTTGAAGAAAATTGGTATTTACCAAGTAAAACTTAAATTAAAAATACAAAGATTCGGCTCAAACTTACTCTTCCCCTATCTGTTTTATGGGAATTAATCAAACGCTATTGATTCCATCTGTACGACTATATTTTTTGTTTGCTTGTTTCGATTTCCAAAGCAGTAAATCCTCGATATTCCCCCGGGCAAACAATCGATTCCGCTACATCTTTCACACATCTGCACGCTTGGATTCCCGTAGCCTCGCGGATATTCCATTTCGTTATTCACTTCGGCGTGTCTCAGGGCATTGCATTTGTGCCCTTAATTCTTGCATCGGCTCTGGGCACCCCCTTTCTGGATCTTACCTCCACACTGACAGTGCACACATGTATTGTGTGCATCCAGTGGGGTGGTCGCCCCGAGCACGCGACCCCAACATCTGCCCCCGGTCCCAGGTAGCGGAAAGCCCCACTTCCGAGTTCGCGAAGTCTCGGATTATTTCTTCCAAGATGACGTCCTTGCCTCGCGTAACTGCGCGCATCTGCCGATTTCCCTTTTTTGCGGTATGGTCAATGTCCTCTCGAGTGTCGAGATTCGATAATAGTCTAACGGGAATACTTCCTTACGTATAAATGCAACCTTCTTCTTTTTTTTAATAATATTTTTCCAAAAGAAAATCGTTAGTTTATGAAGTAAATTAATAGTGTATCAGAAGAACCTATACCAGACAATGAAAGCAATTTTTGCCTCTTTGGCATAATTGGTACTCAAATGAAACAAGGCTCTTCAGACAACAGTGTCGGAATTGTGGACAACCAAAAAAAGTCTTCCCTAATGTTCTTTAAATAATAATATCTGAAATATCTGTGCAAAATTTAATTTAGAAAGAGCAGAGTTTTACGGATTTCAAAGAGATGTATATTAATTTTTCTTTACATCTCAACATAGATGAATAATAATATGTAAGTCTGGGTATTTACGGGGCTTACGACCGTCATAGGGTGGTTTAAGTGACCACTTTACACACCTGTAAAATTCACCAATTCTTCTGATGATTAACAACCACATTACTCAAATTCTTGGAACTATATTGTCCAAATTAGAAACATAGTGCTTGAATCACTATGATTTCACTAGAGATATCTATGGTGAGATGAAAGAACATTTTTATTGAGCAGAAACTCTTTCAATTGTATGAGGTCCGATTCCTGGATTATAATTACATACATGAGAATATAAAAGTTCCGCTTTCAGAAGTATTTTTCTTATGTGGTATCCTTTTCTTTCCGTTAATGTAAAAGTATGCATAATATTCCTTTGGGTGATTCATTCAATTACAGCCAGTCTAAACGTTTGTTTGAGGCGTAATTTTTTGCTTGCAGCGTGATAATTGTTACAAAAAATACAACCGCAATTATTAATTAGGCACGCTCATGCGGTCTCGACGAAAGTGAATCTAGCTTCGCATTGAAACTGCATACTGTAATATAGTGTACTCGATGATGTGTACGAGTATTCATTCACCTTATTCACGCTATCTGCGGGAAGGGTAATTTTACCGTTTCACTGGACGGGCGATGTTCGGCTTAACAAAAACAAATCTCAAAATCTGATTAATTACATTTTTTTACCATCGTTTTAACATGATCAAAATATTTATATATTGAATATTAAAATCAAACACTGGTTTTTTAAGTCTACTAGATTTTATTTCTTTTATTTATTGTTTCAGCATTCTCATTGTGGTGAGACATGACAAAATTGTAAAAGAAAAACACTTATTTTTTTACTATTTGAGTTTATTTTATCTACGATGACTAGTTCTGTATATTTATGACTGAAGATGGAAGCATAGATTCCGAAACTAGTCGTCATAATAAAATAAACTCGTGTGGTAAAAAAGTATTTTCTTTTACAAATTGTATTTTACTGTTAAAAAACAAATAAAAAATAAATTTTGTGACAATTATTTCGCATTGTTATGGCATTTTCGAGCGAATGATTTAAATAGTTAACAAATAAATTAAATGGAGTTCTACAAATTAAAAGCCAAATCTATAAATAAATTATCACAATATCATTGGCTGCGAGAATTCGAAATGAAGATGTTTAGAGAAACATAAGAAAAGAAAGAGAAATTTTAGACTCTAAGAATAGAGAGCTTGATTGTTTCGTCCATTTTATGAGGAGATAAAAATATGAAAAAATACGTATTATGTAACAAGGGTAAGTCAAAGATAAACTCAGCGAAGGAAGAAGTACACTAAGTCGCTATTTATAGCAGCTGCAGACAAATTTGAAATTGGCAAAATTATTGCCAACCCTCAGCATAAAATAAGTAAGAAGAAGAAGAAGAATGATATAGTTTTTTTTTTCTGCATCAACGATCCATTTGCTGCATTACATGTCAAACATTTGATGATCATAAGGCAATATTAGATAAAAATTAGAAAACGTCATTTTTAAAGTAAAAATGTCACAATTTTTAAGTATGTCTATAATAAAATCCCTTTTCAGTAAAATGCTCTGAATATCTTCTATTTCAAGAACCTATTATGCTCGCAGATGTACTTTTCCTATTTTTGATATCGAACAAGCTGTTGTTGCATAATCGAACAACACCCCAAAAGGGTCTTGACCTTCCGAATACATTGTGTCTTATAATCATTTTGAAAATGGTCTGAAATAGGCCTCGCTGCAAGAAATGAATAATAATAAAAACAGCTCCCCTCTATCGAACATTACACGTTTCGACTTGTAAAGGTGGTGCTGGTAAAGGTGAAGAAACAAAAAACAATGTAGTTTATAGTAGGTAGTAGGTACACGCATATGTACACATCTGCGAGCTACATTTCACGACGTTCATACGTCGACACAGGCTACGAATATTGTCATATCTACAATGAACGCAAGAATGACATAAATGCTCCTACTTTTGAAATTGTTAATATTTCAAATATATCATGTACATATTTTTAAACGTTTTCTTAAAAACTACTAAGTTATGTTTATATATTTTATTCAAATAAGCCACGTTGATCGTATTAAACGCGTTTAAAAATCTAAAATTTGTTTATATAAGTCATTTTCGCGCGCTACGAAATCAATGACGTTTCTGTCGTTGCGTTTTTTTTTTACAATATCCATCCAATCGTATATACTAGTGCATTTGCTTTTGTGAGTAGAGCTAACTGTCTTTCAGTTACTGTATACTAAATATAGTATATATATGCAGTATCAACACAGGGCGAGAGGCAAGCCGTTTCGTATTTCATTATTTTTCACAGAAAATTATTTAAAAAGTTATGCATCTATAGTTGTAACATTAGAATCGTAAAAATTGGCTTTAAATATTTTCCTTTTTGCTTTAACGGTATCTTATTCTGGGTTTAAAACACCAAAACTGAAGGAGCAAAAATCTAATGAATTTTTAAGAATATCCCACAAAAATGAGATTCCAATACCAACAGCCGAAACCCCAAAATAAAACATACTTACAATTTATCTAATACTGGTCAATCCCCGATTTTCCAAGCATCTAGTAAGCAGATTTCAATTTATTTATTATGCGTTTAAAAAATATATACATATACTTATAATGTGATAATTTTGTAGATACGTCGCGTTCAAGGCAAGGAGTAGAGCCCTGTGGGACACCGTCAATAAAAATATTTTTTTCCTGCCCTATCCTAAGAAACCGCGGCGAATCGGAGGCAATCATTTTCGGACAGCCTGAACACAAAAGCTGGACAGATCTTTGACCCATTATTCAATCTATTCACGTGGTACGCTTTTTGAATGGACAGCGTTGTTGCAAGGGACAGCGTTACTACCAGACGATATTATTAGGCTTACCTACTGGATTTAGCTAGTGCAAAAATGTTACCATGAACAAGATATCGAAATTATTGATGACCTAAAAATTAATATGTATATTCAGTATTGTTCCCTAAAGAGATGATGGACTTTTGTGGTTGTGATATGCAAATCCTTTGCAATGGTCTTTGCGGACGTCTTAATGCTTCCAGGGCGTTGGTAAAATAAATATCAATTATCAAAAATGTGTTCATTATTTAATTATTTCTATCTTAAGATTAATTGAATTAAAGTGGTGAACGATGGATCAGTTAAACCGTTAATAAAATATATTTAAGGTCCCGAAGACTTAATTTTTCGGAGGTTGCAATATTTTTTCATGTTATTGCTAATACCCTATCTTTAGGAATGAAACGCATTTTTATTGCTGATACGTGATAAACCTTTAAAAAGCAATGCTTTTTTTAACCATTTATACTTTTGGTGCTATGAATCCAACTGGTTTCTACAAGTACCGTGTCTTCTTCAGGGTGGACAAATACTAGTATGTATCCATACCTGAAGAAAACAATGTATTTATCGAAACTGGTTTGAATAATATGGTCAAATATACAAGAGATTGTTAACAAATATTTCGTTTTATCAATGTATACGTTATTTTACAGTCACTACTCTTAACCCTTGACGAAGTACCATTGTCAACATTTATACTTCGATTAACACTCTTCCTTATACGAGTACAAAATGCTTTGAATTGAGCTTTTGTTAGTTTAGTTTAGATAGACTACAAATTCTTATTGGATGGTTTTTATTTCGATTGCTTTATTTCCCGCTTTTTTACCAAGCCGAGTACTGTAAAATGCGTTCCCTGACCTTTCGAGTAAATTCCACACCGCTCACAGTTAAATTGCTTAGGAATCGATATTTTTATCGCAATAATTGCGCTAGCCGCGCTTAGCTTGGCCACTTTTTGTTCTCCCACCTTTTGCTATTGCAATAATTATAAAGTTTGTTGCATTTGTAATTAGTATTTGAGCGTAATAACGGGGTACGCGGGGCACGCGTTGCCTGCACCTGGCCCTAAAGGTGAGCGACTGCCCGATTAAGGGAGCGATCTAAGAAGAGATAGTAATGAGACTTCTTTATATCCATGCGTCGTCGACTAGCAATCGTTACAAATTTTGAATCCAATAATTAATTTTAGCTTTTTTTTATTTTTTTATTTTTTTTTCTAGTGTTCGAGGATCTTTTTTATTTCGCTTCATCGGGGCTTGACTCTTTGATTCCAATTTTTTAAAGATAACTGAATAGTCATGTCACCAATATTTAGTATATTTTAATGTTCTATTTTTTTTATTAATAGGTTGACTAGGCTGAGCTATTGACGATAATATGAGAAGGTAAAATAATAGTACAATATGGCCTTTACTAGACCCTTTTCCTGGATCTTTAGCGGTTTTTCAATAGTGGTTCTGGAAATTACTGATGTCACTTCTCAAGATAAAGGTGGTGTTTGGTTGCTTAAATTTCATTCTTTCCTCTCTACAAAATACCGCAGAGAAACTGGGTACCGATGGGTCAGTTTAGTTAGTTATAAATCGTTGTCAAACAGGAGAAAGTGACCAACTAACAAAACGTAAAATGTTCAGGAGGGTTATTTAAGTCACTATTGCTTGGCAGAAATATAAACACCAATGCAGTTAGTTATTTTTAACTAGTCAATATATTATATTTCCAAGTTTAAAATCCTTTGGGATTTTTCCAGGGCAATATCAACCTAGTAAGATGTCAAATAGTCACGTTTTTGTAAAACAATGCACTTGGTCACTTTCTCCTGTATGACTACGATATAATAAATACTTTTTTTTCTTCGGTATTTTGAATGTAAAAGTTTGTCCATCCCTGTCTGATTGTGTTTCGCTTCCTCCACCGCCACGCTAGACAGTGTGCTCTCCCGCAGATAAGGAAGTCCCCCTCGCGCTATACTGCAACAGCTGTTCCACTACTGTCGGCTGCCTTGGTGGGTAGAAGGTACCGCGCGTAGTGACTGCAGTACGCGCCGTATCCACTGCCTTACCGCCGAACCACTTCTGGTCCCACTGTCGCCAAGTGCCTTGACTCTAGCCCAGGCGAGGTGGCTTCGGATGTCCAAAAGCATTGTTTCAACCTTCAGCCAGTCAGCTTGGATGAGGTACTAAACGTGAAACTAAACTAAGTTATATACCTTTTTTGACATCTCAACACAGATGATGAAGAATATGAAGTCTGGGCAAATCTGGATTATCTCCAATTAGGAGTTTTTTTAGATTATTTTTAGACATATCGATGTAGATGAAGAATAAAATGACAGTCTGGGCCTTTACGGGGCTTACGACCGTCATTAAGTGATCACTTTACACACGTGTAACATTCTCCCCACCAATTCTACCCATGATTGACAACCACACTACTCAAATTCTTGGAATTACTATATACAATATATATGGTTCAATTTCGGAACGTAGTGCTTGAATTACTAAAATTTCACTAGAGAAGTCCATGAAATCATGGGCAGAATTGGTGAAAGTTGCATGTGTGCAAAGTGATCGCTTAAACCAGCCTATGATAATCGTAAGCCCCGAAAATGTCCAGATCTCCATATTCTTCTTCACCTTTGTTGAGATGTCAAATAAATATGTATACAAGTATACGATGTACAAGCCACACGGATTTCACATAGTTTTCTTTTATCATTTCGGCTGTCCAAACTTAAAACACAGTAAGGGACAATTTTTTTGTAGTACGTTTTTCTTGCATTTTTGGACTAAGTAGAATATACTTAGTCCAAAAATGCAACAAAAAAAACGTACTACAAAAAAATGTCCCTTACTGTGTTTTGAGTTTGGACAGCCGATTTCCCCATATCACTGTACGTCTTCATTATGTATTTTGGTTCACAGTGCTTCCTTGTTCAGTCGGATACTTCTGTTGAATTCGATAAGAATTATCTCATTTTTCCTAGTCCTCCGTCTCCCGCGGTGTCATCAGCTGTTGATAAGTTTCTTTTGAATCGAATACGAATCCGGAGAAGTAGGAAGTCAATAATATTTATTCGTAATTTATCAATCAATGAATTTTTCCGTTCTACAACAATCTTCACTTTAAAGAATATATTGGCATTCTTGTCACGAATCCGTTCGCTACCACTCGAGAATGATCTAACTAGTAATAATCCTTTCCAACAAACTTTGTCTTTATGTAAGTTCAAAGTAAGTTAAAGGTGGTTCTGTAGATATAAATAACGCCGTAAGATCTGTGGATATTAAGAAGAGGAAATATGTTTTCATTACTTGATTCGGCATCTTTGTAATGAGTATTTTAATTCATTTGCATGATTAAAAATATAACGAAAGGGTCTCTAGAATGGTTTGGTCCAGTATCATTAAAAGTCAAGATAATGATCAAAAGAGTAAAATATTTTCTGAATGTACAAAATAATGCTATCATTAGATTTTCATTAATTAATTCGGCAGTCACTTTGTGGTATCTATTTTTAACTAATGTTTTACTTAGTAAATACCACTATTTCTTAAAATCTACTGTGAAACGTGTTTCAATGCATTCCGCACCATTTTCAAACACCGTATGTGAAGCTCATTCTAAATTTTAGAGTTGGGTCCTTGGGACGTTGAAGGTTGAAGAGGGGGTAGTAGCTGTTTCTTATTTTTATTTATTTATTATGAAAGAAAAAAGATATTCGCATTCTTTACCTATCTGTTTTGCTCAACCTGTTGTATTTATTTTCCTTTTCAACTAACTTCTTGGTGAAATGATTCTCTCGTATTGATAAAATTGGTGAACGTTACACGCGTGTAAAGTGATCACTTATACCAGCGTATGACGGTCGTAAGTCCCGTAAACGCCCAGACTTCCATATTCTACTTCATCTATGTTGAGATGGCAAAAAAATTATACTATATTTTTGTATCATTTTTTTTTAAATATCAGTTACAGCTCCTTTCTGACTTCGGATGTCTGCATCGTATATCGCTCACTCCTTGCAACAACGTCATATATCAAAAAGCTTGATTTTTCAGGAAATCGTTTTTAAAGTGTAAAAATATAATAAAATGTTTTAAAAATAAATATCAAGCCACTTATTGAACTTATTACTGATTTGAAAAATATTTAGTACTTATATTTAAAAAAAATTACAATACCTTTTCATCATAATGCAAACAAACACTTTCTGCCCTGTAGCGGGTAAATATTAAGTTAAAAATATGCCGCTTTCGCTGGGATATAGTATATTTTATGGGCATTCCGAAAAACACAACTGAAAATTGACGATTTTTTTATATATGAGGTTGTTGAAAGGAGTGAGCGATATGTTACGTATATCTCACTTCACGCCCTTCGAGCTATCGACAAGTCATATAAGCGAGGAGGACCCATTAGCTTTCCAGGCACACCCAGGGTGAACGACACCGTCTGGGAATCTCTCCAAATTCCGGAACCGGTTGTCTCGAATCCTTGCAGAATTCTTCCTGGTTCTCCAACGGGGGTTTCTCGTTCGCGGCAGACTTTAGATCCGTCCGAAAATGTCGGGTTTTTGCCTCCCCTCTTGTTGGCTACCCCCGGATCCTTTATCGTCATCCAGTCCTTGGATTCTTCTCCTTTGAGACTTTTGAAATTGTCACCCTTTTCGCGAATTGATCATATTATGCTCGGCTAACTTGTTTTCATTTACCATATTTCTGCAGCGTTTAGAATTTTCGGTAGATTTGTTATCATTTTTTTGTGTACATTGTGCTTTCTTGTGGAACTCTTTTGGTATTGTCAAATTTTTAACCTTTCACGAAGCTCGCTTTCGATTTCAGTAATTGCAAACGCCAACCGTCACCTCAAATATCCTTTCAACTTCCCTTAGTTACTGCTGTTCTTTGTATATCATTTAAAAATATTTCTAAACATCAAATTTGTCAATTAATAGCCTTTTTCTTCCGTTTCGCACCGTAAATTTGCTAAGATGATAAGATAAGACGATAAGATAATAAGATACGATAATAACTACTACTACCATCACGCCGTTTCCCCGCAGGGGTAGGCAGAGAAGATGGAACGCCACACTCTTCTGTCCTGACATACACTCCTCGCCTTCTTCACATCCATACATCTAGTCATACATGCCCTCCGATTACGCAGACTTTAGGTTCTGATTGATCTGATCGCGCTTAGTTTTTTTCAGCCGTCCTCGTTTTGTTCTGCCGCTCACATTCGCCACATATAATTTCTAAGTTATTATCTCGCTATCCACTCGCTCCACATGTCCATACCATCTTAAATAACTCTAATCTTTTTAATTATCCCTTGTTCAGCCTGACATTCCTTTCTTATGTTTTCGTTTTTAATTCTGTTCTACAACAGTTCTGTTTTTCCACACATTCATCTGAGTGAGCGCATTTCAACAGCGTTCACTCTGATTTCATCCTTCCTTTGCCAGTTCCATGTTTCGCTTCCACACATCGCTCTCAGTTCAAGAACGTCATAAATCAAAAATCGTCAATATCCAGTTGTGCTTGTTTTCGGAATGCCCAGAAAATGTACTATATCCCAGCAAAAGAGGCATATTTTAAACTTAATATTTACCCGCTACAGGGCAGAAAGTGTTGTTTTTGCATTTTGAAGGAAAGGTATTGTTTAATTTTTTTTTTTTTAAATATACTAAATATTTTTCAAATGGAGAAAAAACCTTCGGGTCGAAACCTAAAAAGATCTGTTGCACAGTAAAAAGTTCAATTAGTGGCTTGATATTTATTTTTAATACATTGTATTATATTTTAAAACTTTAAAAATGTTCTTCTTCATCTTTGATGAGATGTCAAAAAGAAAAAAAACAACTATAATTGGAGATAATCCAGATTTTGCGAATAAGTATTTGTACACTTTCAAAATGTTGTAAATAAATTATCTGGTCAAATTATAAACTTAAATAATAAAAATAAATTACGTATCAAAATACCTAATACATCTACCATTCGAACCAATTATTGTGTTGTCCTTTCCCATACTTTGATATTCAGAAATAAAATTATTTCCTGTTTTCGCTGCACTTTAAGTGTCGTTATAATTTGTAAAGGGGTGTTCTTCTTTTGTTTTAATTCATTTCGTTTTATACTTTGGGGTTTAACTATGGCTCGGCCATGGCGGTGTCAGGTGGCTGCCATAGGGGTTACTCACTTCTCCACTCGCATTTCCCATGACTTAGGCTGTACGTGTCATGTCTAATATTTAATGGGTATATTTTATACCATATGGGCCACATTAATCGAATAAGCAATGTGACATAATGCGACTTGGTAGTGGAAGGATCCTGTGTGCACGCATGTATGACGAGAGGTATGAATTTTCGAAGAGTTTGAATGGATATTTATTTAAAAGACGCCCAGGAAGTTCGTCTTACTGAATATTCTAAAGTGGACATGCAAGGAGTCGGATGTATGAATGAATGAGGAATTGAAGAAAAATCTTATTCAAAGATGACGCTGAATTTAGAAGTTTCTTTTAATGGAAATTAAAAATTTATATCACATTTATTATTGCATACAATTATTATATGTAACCTAATTTTATTTAAAAATTGTTGAAAAGTTAGTAAAGTACCGAGTTTTTAATCAGGGAAGGCAGTAGGGTTGAGTAAGGATAATGCATAGCCACTGGTCGTGTTTTTATATGGGACGCGAGTAATCCAGGGTAGGCACTGCTTTTCTGCCTATATAGAATGCACAGCTCTGACAGTACTGTACCTGTATTGTATCTCAAATACCGTAATATTATATTGAAACGTAAAAAGTCAGTTAACCTGAACTTTTCCAAATCCAAACAGGCCACATCCCCAATTAGTTCGGATTTCCGATCATCCCTTGAATTAAAAAAAATTGTTGATGTAAAAATTTCAAGACAAGCTGGAAGCAAGTTACCAGGTCATCTTTTGGATTTCAAATGATAAACATGGGTCGAGAGAGCGTTTGTGAAAAGTGATGTGATCATCAGGAGTTTTTTTTTCAGATGAACTTACTATGTTCTGTTTCATGGCTGCATCTTAATTTCGCCGTACTATTTTACTCCATTTAGCATATCAACAGACAAGAGTCATCACGATGTATAGCTTGTTATTTTATTACACACATCGCTCACTCCTTTCAACAACGTCATATATCAAAAAACTTGATTTTTCAGGAGATCGTTATTAATGTTTAAAAATGTAATAAAGTATTAAAAATAAATATCAAGCCACTTATTGAACTTTTTACTGTGCAACAGATCTTTTTAGGTAAAACCTGAAGGTTTTTTCTCCATCTGATTAGTATATTTAAAAAAAATAATATAACAATTCCTTTTCTTCTAAATGCAAAAACAGCACTTTTTGCCCTGTAGCGGGTTAATATTAAGTTAATAATATGCCACTTTTGCTGGGATATAGTACATATTCTGGGCATTCCGAAAACATGCACAACTGAAAATGGTCGATTTTTGATATATGACGTTGTTGAAAGGAGTGAGCGACATCTGACACGCGCAATCAATTATTTGACTCTCGCTACTCGAGACCAAGAAATGTGATAAATGGTGAAGGAACATACTCCTCCCGACTCCCGACCCAACAGGGTGCAGTGAGCCAGCCACCTACCGGGCTGATACATTCATGACGTTACATTAATCTGTATTATCCGTGACCTAGCAACCCCCCTCTGCTTAAGACGTGTTTTTGAATCGTGGGTACACACCCTTGGAAACTGCTTTAAAAAACTAAGCAATGTATGTGTTTGGAAATAATTTTGTTGGGTGATGCTAATATACAAATTTACAAAAACTGTACGAATTTAATGTCAGAGACTCTGCAACTGATTCACGAAGCTTAAATTGTAGTTTTTTTTGTGTTTGTAATTACTATGCATCTTTCTTTTGTGCAAAAAATCTACTTTATATCTAGAAGCAAAAACTGTAATGTACTCACAATATTTGAACATATCGCTCACTCCTTTCAAAAATATCACAAGTATATCAAAAAACTTGATTTTTCAGGAAATCGTTTTTAAAGTTTTAAGAAGATAACGAAATATATTAAAAATAATTATTAAGCCACTTATTGAACTTTTCACTGTGCAACAGATCTTTTTAGGTAAAACCTGAAGGTTTTTTCTCCATATAAAAAATATTTAGTAAAATATAAAAAAATAATTAAACAATACCTCTTCTTCAAAATGCAAAAACAACACTTTCTACCCTGTGGCGGGTAAATATTAAGTTTAAAATATGCCGCTTTTGCTGGTATAAAGTAAATTTTCTGGACAATCCGAAAACATGCACAACTGAAAATCAACGATTTTTGATGTATGACGTATGACGTTGAAAGGAGTGAGCGATATATGATGTCTACTGGGAATGTGAATGCCTGGATATTTACAGTATTTATGATCCGTCTTTGGCTGGCTTGAAGTGATCACGTTGAAGTGAACATTTATGACTGGCATATTTTTGTATTGAAAATGCAGAATGGCTAACTGCTTCAAGCTGCTAATCTGTTTCCGTTCTTCTGGATTCAAATTATTAATATCGTGTTTCGTTAATTAACCTATTATTTTATCTTTATTAGTAGGTATACAGACAAAATACAATCCCTCAAACGAATGTTCGGCAAAACGATGTACTATAAATGTTCGAATGGTCAAATAAGGAAAGAATGCAAAATTGAGATAACCACTATCAATTAAATTAATAAAATTGTCTTGAATTAGTTTTGACAGGTGGAATGAATGAATGAGTGACGGAGGAACGGAAAAACGAATTTATGAAGCGAATGTAGTTTGTAGAAGCAACAGAGGAAGATCCAGAAAAACTTGGCACGATCAGGTATGTCAAATACTTTAATGTGGTCAGGTCAGTCGAAATAATCGACGGGTATGTATGAAGAGATGCATGAGTGTGGAAGAGGCGAATAAAGTTTGCAAAAATAGAGTGGTGTGGCGTTCTACTCTCTCTGCCTACCCCTAAAGGGAAATTATTTATGGTAAAATGTTTTGCTTTATTTTATTATCAATAATATGACTGCCTTTTCCAAAACAAAAAAAACTCTGATTTTTTTCTCATCTATTTTGTTAATGTATGCATTTAATCTGGTTGCATATTAGCGCATCACTCCCTTCTCCATTTCCTCTCCCCCCTCTGCCTGACAGGGTCAGTCCGGCTCCCCCCGAACTGCTGCTGCCGTGTTCCCACCCCACCGTGGGAATGCGTGGCCTTATACCCCACCAACCCCTATTCGCGAAGGGTGACAATATTTCATCATTTATTAGGAACTATACCACGAGGATCGTAAAATTCATTTATGATTGTTTTACTTTATCAGTATATTTTAAATGTTAGCAGTAATACATTAATACGCTGCAATAGTTGCTTTGTAATGCAAAAAAAACACTGTTTAAATTTTCCTTTTTTCAACCACTTCATTCCTCCTTCGCTAAAAGATATTTCTACGCTCTTGATTTTTTTTGTGAGTAATGCATTTTTTTCGTAGGTTTTTTGTGTGTTTGTCATAAATATTTTGACTTGAATGAATGAGTACCTAGCTTTTATTATAACATAATAATTCTATGTGCTCGTAAAAATAACATGAAAACTCGTGAAACACTCGACAGCGTCACAATACTTATACATTCTCACCACGAAGCTCGCATCTTTAAGGTAACAATAAATTTTTATGCCCACATTTTAATATGTTTTAATTCATGTATTAATTTTAAATCAAACACAGATTTTTTGAGTCCACTTGAGTTGTATTTTATTAACAAAAACACATAAAAAATTATATTGTGACAATTGTTTCGCCTTGTTAGGGCATTATCAAACGAATGGGAAGATCAAATGGACTACGGTCCTTATGTAGCTATACAATTACAAATCTACAAATCTACAAATTAAACGCTAAATCAATAAATAATGATTTAATTAATCTAGATCGAATAGTTTATTTTATATTTTTCTTAATTTCTGTAAATTTTTATTTTTATTATTATTGTTTTTTTTCCTTCTATCCCTATCTCCTCTTATATCCTTTATTTATTGTCATTACAATGTATGTATTTAGAAAAAGCTCACATCTCCGGGTCCTCGGGTATGTATGCATGAGGAGATGCATGGATGTGGAAGAGGCGAATAATGTTTGTATTCTCTCTGCCTACCTCTACGGGGAAGCGGCGTAATGGTTAGTTAGTTAGTTAGCTTGCATATTTATGTCACTAACCTCTTGTTTTGGCGGTGCCGCGCAGATTTGAATTCACAGTCACCCTCGCGGTGCTCCTTTTCTCATGGGGTGGCTAGAATGCAGCATTGGGGTGGCAAAATGCACGACTACCCTCTACCTGTCTTAATGTGTGAAAACCCACTCCGCCGGGGATACATGCCAGTACCTACTCTTGCCCAATCTCGCATCAACTAGCCGCGACCTCGCCGAAAGGGCGGCGCGAACCCATCCCCTGGCGATCTGCGCACACACAGTATTTGTCCCTTTCTCCACCGGATGTGCGCATCGAGCCCGACAATGCACAAGTAAGGTTTGTCCTATTGTGCATTCGCAATTTGGATAAAGGTCGCTGCTTACTAATGAAAGGTGAATGCTCCGGGAGGCACAAAAGATTCAGAATACATTATTGGCTACCGCATCGACGAATCTCACGATTTTACCCAAAAATGCATGGGAATTTTTTCCTAAAGCTCTTTTTTTTTCGCTGTGCCAATTGTGTCCTGTTCCGATTTAAGTCTGATCTCGTGAATCAATGGGAGATACGAGGATAATCGAATGTTGCCTCTCAATATTCGATTGACATGTTTATCAATTCATACGCCTATATTATCGGTATATGCGGAGTAACTCGAGTCGTGATAAATCACGAATTAATATATACACCATTTTTGGTGTATTCCATATTTTTCTTCAATAATATGGAAGTCTGGGTATTTACAAGGCTTACGACAGTCATAGGCTTGGTTAGGTGATCACTTTACACACGTGTAACATTCACCAAAATGTTGTACATAAAATAACAATATATCGAAAATCGTAAATTTTCAGTTTTGCATGTTTTCGAAATGCCCAGAAAATGTACTATATCCCAGCAAAAGCGACATATTTTTAACTTCATATTTACCCGCTACAGGGCAGGTGTTGTTTTTGCACTTTGAAGAAAAGGTATTGTTAAATTATTTTTTAAATATACTTAATATTTTTCAAATGGAGAAAAAACATTTAGTTTACTCAAAAAGATCTGTTGCACAGTAAAAAGTTCAATAAGTGGCTTGATATTTATTTTTAATACGTTTTATTATATTTTTAAACTTAAAAAACGATCTCCTGAAAAATCAAGTTTTTTGACATATGACGTTGTTAAAAGGAGTGAGCGATTTGTCAAAATGTAAAAATAAATCCTTAGTAGAGATCGCATTTCGACTATATTCAGTCTACTTTCATCTTTCTTTTGCCAACTCCATGCTTCACTTCCATACATTAGGGTTGAAACCAAAACTCTATTTTGCACTCTATACGGTAAGGTTGTGAAAGATTATCAATAAAAGTTTGCTAGTTCTTTGACTTTAGTTTATTCTATATAAGTATATAAGTTACTAGGTAGCTCTAAATAAGTTACTGCTTTATAGGAGAAAAAATTCTACAATGCTTGCCAGACTATGTGGGTATATACACGATTGCAGAATGTTGTTGTTACCAACACACCCACATTCCTTACATGCACTAAATGAGTTAATGAAAATTTTCATTCTTACCTTGCATATATGTACCTAAGTTTTTTTTAAAGTTGAATCAGTCTACTTTGGTTTCATACGATTCTACATTCAATATCGTCCACACACCCAGCATTCTTACCCGTTTCAAATCGTTTGTTATCGCAGCCATTATGTTAGTATGCCATCGAGCTAAAACAAAGACGTAGCCATTAATATCTTGTCACATGGACAGGTTTCAGGATCTACCAGAAGAATCTTGGTCCATCATTAATTACATCAGTGTAGACAATGTCTTTCGGCAAAGTCGATTGTACAAAAGCCGACTTGTTACATACTCATACATATTACAGTTCAGAGTTCATTATTTTTTTATGAATACCTCAGTTTTTTATTATTTTATGACATCTCATCAAAGATGAAGAAGAATATGGAAGTCTGGGCATTTACGGGGCTTACGACCGTCATAGGCTGGTTTAAGTGATCACTTTACACACGTGTAACATTCACCGATTCTACCCATTATTGACAACCACAGTACTCAAGTGATCACTTAAACCAGCCTATGACGGTCGTAAGCCCCGTAAATGCCCAGACTTCCATATTCTTCTTCATCTTTGATGAGATGTCAAAAAATAATATGAAAGTAACTCCTGTAATTGGAGATAATCCAGATTTTGTGAACAAGTATTTGGACACACTCAAAATGTTGTACCTCAGTTTTTTATTCATTCATTAGTTTGGCACTCTTATTAATCATCTTCCTTCATTGTTTGGGCAATAATAAGATCGCATTTTTCCTGGCGAAATTTGGTTGAAAATGTTTATACCCTTCTTCATACCAGCTAGTGTATAAACATATAAGTATGTAATATTTTCATTAATTGATTCGACAGTCAATTTGTGTTAAAATCTATCAATTTTCTATTTTAAGTTCTACTTAAAAATACCACTATTTGTAGAAAAACCAAGCGCGTGATCGATCCAACGAAATATTGGGGGTTAATAAAAACACTACATTTATACGAACATAATGTATATTAAGGCATAAATCTCAAACTTGACTCAAGCGTTCAAATCAGAATGCGTTCAGCCGCGCTCAGGGCTGGTCTTGTGCTCACGTTCATTAACAAAAAAATGTTTATTGGATATTTTTTGTATTTTAGAATATGTATTGAATTATTTTTTTAAAACTCTTTCCCTTTAAATGACTCTTTTCTTATAATTATTTCGAAGAAAAACTTATATTTTTTAATACAAAAACAAAAAATCAATTACGTAAAATGTTACCTGGATTTAAAGAAAAAATTATTACGACTCAAATACTGGGCCTTAAGTAATAAAATACCTATTTCTGAGGAATATTGAAACAAATGGATTTTTTCTGGCCGATCACAAATCACATTAACACCAAACGTTGATGGCGGTCGTGGCTCCAACACCGCTGGTGAAAATTTACAACCTGTTGATAGGAACGCTAAGCTGGGGATTTTATTATCTCCCTTTTCGCGCAGGATTATCGATTCTTCTTAATGATTCATCATTTCATTCATCTTCAGTCGGACTTGGCAGTAATGTCGGAACGTCTTCTCGCCTTTTATTGCGGCCTGGTCTTTTCACCGCGCGTTTCCTTTAGAAGTCCTTTGTGCGATTGAAATCCTTCAAAAGATGGCAATGCACGCGTCTACGCTTTAAGGATTCTAGGATAAACGATCCTACGAGAAGCCGCTGTGCATTTTTTTAGTATTAGGGGAGGATGCTGTACCTTGATGACTGTTTTGGTTGCGGGCTAAAGTTGATGACTGGCAAACAAAGATTAGTATGTAATAGTTTTGAAAGTGACGTAATAATCACTTGCCTACACACTATTTAGTAAAAATTGGCTAAATATTTCAAAGCAAAATATTTTTACTGTCATGAAAGTGTAATTGCTTTTTAACGGTGCTATTAATATTTACGTAAAATAGCACTATCGAGACTTTGCCCAACGTCGCTGTGATGCGGTCAGAAATCTCGGTAAGAAGATCCCTGTATACCTAATCGTATTTTATTAAACTCTAACGTATTTCATCTCCCAATAGCAGTCTAATAAAGACTAGGACTAATACTTGATAAATAAATGAAGAAAACGGAAGATTCGGGACTCGATTTGTCAATAAAAAGTAGAATTGATAAATTGTAATGATATATCGTATTATTTCACTTTTACTTTTTTACTCTCCAGTCGTAAACTCATGACTGGGTATTCTTTCAGTAACTGTTGGATGAGGGGAACAAACAATAATTAAACACTATACAAATACAACATTTTGAGTGTGTCTAAATACGTGTTCACAAATCTGGATTATCTCCGATTAAAGGAGTTATTTATCATATTATTTTTTGACATCTCATCAAAGATGAAGAAGAATATGGATGTCTGGGCATTTACGGGGCTCCGTAAATGCCTAGACATCCATATTCTTCTTCATCTTTGATGAGATGTCAGAAAATAATATGACTATGCAAATAATTCAGAGCGCAATAATTAAATTAATTCCATTATTCTCTGCAGTCTATAGTAAGAACTTATATCGTCCTTGATGTTACGTATGGTTCTAAAGATGTTTTTAGTAGTATTTTCAATTTGCAAATCCCATATCACATATCCTAGTATTCAAGGTACATTACCTTCCCCCGGAGTTGCCTTCGCGGTGCCTGGACGTGCGATGCGATGGCCCGACTGCATTCCTGCAGCCCTGATAGCGGGTACTCCGCAACGTATAACTAAACTTCCTCTCTCGTACCAAATTACTATCCGAGATTGATGAGCGGCGTGCATAAATCAATTTCAGCGCCGGTTTTGCGCTCGCTTCAATTTTCACGGACGATTCTTCCATGAAGACGTCATTATTTGCCGGCTCATTAAAAACGGGCCAATTTGACGAGGTTTCTCGAATCATTGTTGTCTTTTTTTCATCAAATAAAATGAAATTATTAACGGGTATATATTATTTTTTGACATCTCATCAAGGATGAAGAAGAATATGGAAGTCTGGGCATTTTACGGGGCTGACGACCGTCTTAGGCTGGTTTAAGTGATCACTTTACACACGTGTATCATTCACCAATTCTAACCATTATTGACAACCACACTACTCAATTTTTTGGATGTTCTATCTATATATTTATATATATATATATATATATATATATATATATATATATATATATATATATATATATATATATATATATATATATATATATATATATATATATATATATATATATATATATATGAACCAATTTCGAAACATTATTCTTGAATCACTAGAACTTTACTAGAGACATACATCTATTGGTGAGAGGAAAAGCCTATGACGGTCGTCAGCCCCGTAAATGCCCAGACTTCCATATCCTTCTTCATCTTTGATGAGATGTCAAAAAATAATATGAAAATAACTTCTGTAATTGGAGATAATCCAGATTTTGTGAACAAGTGTTTGGACACACTCAAAATGTTGTAAACGGGTATATATTGTACTTTAATAGACTTTTTAGGTTTTTTGAACCAACCCTAATGTCAATACATTGCATAAGTGAAGCATTTAGTTGGCAAAAGAAGGATGAAAGTAGACTAATGCAGTAAAATTGCGATACCTCACCAATGTCCAATGTCGGGTTGTGGTCCCGTGGTTAGTGTCGCGGACTTGAGTCAGAGTTTCTGGGTTCGAACCCACTCTACCACAATGTACAGACATTACATTTATACAAAATAGCGTCCTCGAGGTATTATTTTACGAAAAAGGCGCTTTATAAATTATTATTATTTAAAAAAAATATATATATATAGCAGTACAATATTAACTCTATGTTATATAATTTACGCATATTTTGTATGCACATTATCAAGCTTAATCTTTATGTATTGATTTTTATTTATTTAAAAGCTATATTTCTACCTGATTTATTTGTTAATTACGTTCTTAAAATTCTATTATTTTTTTATTCGTCATTGACATGATGATTTTTTTTTTTATAATTAAACGCTTGTGTAACCACTAAATGAGTTTTATTTCATTACACACGACTAGTTTCGAAAACTAACAGACGTTTTCATCTACAGGTGAAAAGTAAAACTCAATTATAAAAATAAAATAAAAATAACAATCGGCGGGTATGTATGAGGAGATGCATGAACGTGGAAGAGGCGAAGAATGTTTGCAAGGACAGAGTGGTGTGGCGCTCTATTCTCTCTGCCTACCCCTGCAGGGAAGCGGTGTGATGGTTAGTTAGTTAGTTAGTTAGTTAAATAAAAAATTCTTAGAATTCAGTTTTTGAAATTCCATATAGAAATAACAAAAAAAAACTCTAAACAGTATTTTTTTTGTTCCATATAAATTTATGAAACTTTTTAACACTGACTTTTTTAAACAATGATTCGTCTAACCAATTAGGTACTTTCTTTCTCTAACTTATTACCTTACTTTTGCAATTTCTCGTAAATTAGGTGATTAAAATCCAATTACGATCAGAAAATTGTTAAATACGTTTAACGTTTTTATAATTTGGTCTCGTCTTCCTGTCGCTTTCGTTAGCTGTATTGCTGTCACAGCTAACGAAAGGAAAAGTCGCTTAGGCGAGTCGCAGGTCGTGAATAACTTGTTCTAATGCCTTGCATGTTTCTTGTGTGCGTCACATCATTGTAATTATTTATTAGTCTTCTTCGTAGCTACTTATCGCTGTCTTCACGATAACCCTCGATGGAGACATGTTTATCTGTATATTACAAATAAAAATGTAAATATTTATTTTGTTTGTTCAGAATGTTACGTGTGGAATACGCGCGTTTCTATGAGAGGTAATTTTTTTTACAGTTTTTTAACTCAATGGCAGCGCCATCTGTTGAACGTAACAGCAACACACACAACGCTAAACATTTATCATGGCGGATAGCGTGTTTCTTGACACTTGCTAAAATATTGTATACCTACCCATAAACGTTTCTTATATTTTCTTAAAACCCTTATCACCCGATAGTGCATAGGGCTTCATCATATAACCGCAGTGTTATCTTGATCATATAATATAATATCAAATATAATACCGAAATATATATTATAATAAATTTGGGTGATTTATGAAGCGCCATTTTCGTAAATACATACCACCTCAAGAGCGCTTTTCTGTGATTTATACCACTAAACTGGTATTATAAATACCACTAAAACTATTTTGCGACAAGTGTTTCGATGCACTCGATAAGTTTTATAATGACGCAAAGTAGTTTGTAACACGTGTCACAAAATATTTGATTAATTAGAGGTAAACGTATTACCAAGTAATCTCTAGAGTTTATGATTAATTCATAATTGAACATAACTCGTTCCATAGAATATTGGCATTTCAAGTTCATATCTTCGCAAATCGATGTTTCAAGAATCTCTTTATTTTATTTTATTGATGAAATATTTTAAAAATAAAATATGAACTTATTTAATAAATGTCATGTTATAATATACATATAGTACTATACTCGTGTAGTCTTTGTGAGTATTTTTATGGATCTTTTTTAGAAAATTAAAAATAAGATTATCACTCACTCCGTTTAACACCGTCAAATATCAAAAAACTTGATTTTTCAGGAGATCGTTTTTAATGTTTAAAAATATAATAAAATGTATTAAAAATTAATATCAAGCCACTTGTTGAACTTTTTACTGTGCAACAGATCTTTTTAGGCAAAACCTGAAGTTTTTTCTCCATTCGAAAAATATTTATCATATTTTTAAAAAAAATTACAATACCTTTTCTTAAAAATGGAAAACAACACTTTCTGCCCTGAAGCGGGTAAATATTAAGTTAAAAATATGCCGCTTTTGCTGGGATATAGTACATTTTCTGGGCATTCCGAAAACATGCACAACTGAAAAATTGACGATTTTTGATTAATGACGTTGTTGAAAGGAGTGAGCGATATATGATATATGTATACGTCAAAGGTTGTCTCAGAGTATCAAATCAAAACGAATGAACCTCGTTTGGGCTAGGTATCAGAGGCACAAAGGGCCGACCGGTGTTTACCCGGAGGACCTATCCAGGTTTATAATCAGACGTTTATAATTACGTATTGATAAAATACTTGTATCTTGTTGATTCGAGCTCAGACAACATTGTATAAACCCACATACGATCCAGGGAAGATGATTTTTTTATTAAGAGACTAATGTGTCGCTTACTTAACCACTTTTTCATGACGATTGATCAACTGGATCAGTATCCGCTGGAATACTTATGTAATAATTAAGGGCGTTCACCCGGTAATGTTGCTTCACAAACCCTCCAGCGCTCCAGGTCTGCTTTACCCTCATTTGGTCGCACTACGTCGGAAAGACATCGATCTTAACCTTTCCCTTCCGGTGCTAAAATAAAACGCGCCTCCCGGTGTTGGGTAGTCACGACACAATAAAAAATTAGCGATTTTAAATTGCAAAACTACGGCCATTCATCCGAATCATCGTATCCGGGACCTTCAGTACGGTAGCCGAGCGTGCTAACCATTAAACTACGGAGGCGGACAAGAGCCATACACATAACAAACAATAACATTGGATGGCCTTAGGAATGCAATGCCCAATATAGGCATGGCGAGTGGTGGCTATTTACAGAGTGCTCGAGGAACAGGTATCCCAGACCCGGCCAAGGCAACTGGGAATGGGTCTGGGAGCGCAGGACGCTGGACGGGCGAGCAGTCGACAGGTTCGGGAGCGATGACACCGCCGGTGACAGTGACGACGTCGGGGACCTTCGCCCGATGCTAATCTAGTAGGCAGTGTCTTCCCGGGATCGGCATCCAGCTAGTTTAGCCGGATGAGGAGCCGGCCTATACAGCGGATGGTTCGCTATTGCGACAGTTCCAATCGCCATACATAATTTTCTTTAAGGCAGCATTTGCAAACACAGAACTCATTCCACCGGATAGGTCACGTGTTTGGTTCACCCCCGATTTGTTGAAAGAATGTTCATTGGATATTTTTTTGTTTTTTTAGAATATCGGCTCAAACTCAAAACACAGTAAGGGACTTTTTTTTGTAGTACGTTTTTTTTTGCATTTTTGGACTAAGTAGATTCTACTTAGTCCAAAAATGCAAAATAAACATATTACAAAAAAATGTCCATTACTGTGTTTTAAGTTTGGACAGCCGATATGTACATAAAGAAAAAATATTTTTATATATATTTTAAACTTCTTGCCTTTCAATAACTCTTTTCTTTTCAAAGCCGTTACCTTTGGCCTTGAGGCCCAGCATTCGTTAAGTCGCTACTTTATTTTCTCTAAATCCAGGTAACATTTTGATTTTATCTTTTTAAAACATCGCTTTTGAAAAAAAAATCGTTTAAATAATTATATGGTTTTGAGGAGAAAATAATTTTTGAAAGGTAAGGAGTTTAACTCAATTACGTTAAATGTTACCTGGGTTCACAGAAAATTATGTTGCGGGCTACCGAATCACTTAAATCATTACTAATCCCTATTGTCATCCAACCTTAAATCGTTGATAATTAAACTGTGGTGATCATGAAACGTAACAGGTCTCCATGGAGGTATTTAAACTGATATTTGACTAACATTACGAAGTCGAGACATATAGGAGTCACAAGATAAAGGCAGAGGATTAAATGCACAATGCACTCACTCGTAGGCTGATAACGGAGGAGCTCTCTGCGAACTCAGTGCACGTCGGAGATGCGTTGTGATGCAAATTTCGGTTAATTTAATGCGTCGCACGTCATTGTCCCACAAAGTGCATGCACTCGTATGCAAATCGAGAATCCAAGCAGAAAACTACATGTAATCAGTACACACCTGGGACATCGTTTCCAATATTATTATATTTATTGGATACCTTGACAAAAGAGGCTTGATTTATTATATACTTATATTTAATTTTTTAATCATTAAAATGCCCGAATATTTTTGGAAGAAGGTAGTTTTAAATAAATGAAAATCATAAAGATGTAACTAGAAACTAGTAATACGGATAGAATAAGAGCGCTTGTGCACTACACGGAATTTTGCCGTCCGGCAGTCTGGTTTTTTTTTTAAATAAAAGCGACTACGGCAGTTTCGCGTAACAAGCGCCCTTAGGGCGGCTGTCCACTACCCGGAATTTACCGTCTGGCAGTCCGGTTTTGACTTTGAGTGAAAGCGACTACGACAGTTTAGCGTGATTGAATTTACGCGCAACGTGTTCACGCACCGATCAAGAGCTCCGATCCGAAGAAAGATGGACAAAAGCACAAGCCAATCATCGTTTTAAAACGCTAACTAACGTGCCGGACGGTAAAATTCCGCGTAATTCCGTTTAGTGGAAAAACGCTCTAAGACTGCCGTTTAAAAAAAAACGGAATCGTAAAATTGTATTATGTATAATTTATTTTCGAAAAGTATTGAAACAGATAAAAATAAAAAGTAATTTCGGTTTTTGGAATCGATTTCTCAGCGTGTACTTCTTTAGCGCCGATATAATATAACTCTTTTTTTTAACCAAAGTGAGTTCTCTCGCTGCGCCACTGTCGATTTCCTAGTACCGCTCCGGACGCATCTCCTGTTGATTTTATCGCCCGCGTCCAATAGGCCACCAGTGGCGTAGCGCGGCGGCCCCTCTGCCCGCGAACAATAGGCTCGCGCGAACCATAGTCTACTCGCAGTACGCTAGTGTGTGGGTTCGAGTCTCGGTGCGGGCAGATTGTCTCGCCACACCGCAAATGGTGCGCTCTGTAGCGACGTATTGTTTCGACTCCACCACTTTTATTGACGCGCCTGAATAGGATATTCAAATTACGGTGGACTTTATATTTTTATGTGTATTTATTATATCTAAATCATTCGCTTGTCAGCAGAATCAGAAACTGTTTACCTATAGATACTCAGTGTATATATGTATTATATCGCTCACTCTTTTCAACAACGTCATATATAAAAAAAACTTGATTTTTCAGGAGATCGTTTTTAATATAATTAAATGAATTGAAAATAAATATCAAGCCACTTATTGAAGTTTTTACTGTGCAACAGATCTTTTTAGGTAAAACCTGAATGTTTTTTCTCCATTTAAAAAATATTTAGTATTTTTATAAAAATAATTCAACGTCATATAAATCGTCAATTTTCAGTTGTGTATGTTTTCGGAATGCTCAGAAAATGTTCTATATCCCAGCAGAAGCGGCAAATTTTTAACTTAATATTTACCCGCTACAGGGCAGAATGTGTTGTTTTTTTTTTATTTTGAAGAAAAGGTATTGTTTAATTTTTTTTTTTAATTATAGGTACTAAATATTTTTCAAATGTAGAAAAAGCATTCAGGTTTTACCTAAAAAGATCTGTTGCACAGTAAAAAGTTCAATAAGTGGTTTGATAATTGTATTGTATTTTAAACTTTAAAAACGATCTCCTGAAAAATCTAGTTTTTGATAAATGACGTTGTTGAAAGGAGTGAGCGATATACACTTTCAATGTCTGTCACTGCCAACCTGTGTACACGAGTATATGAACGTGTGTATGTGAAAATACCTATTATGTCCAAGTTTATAGTTTTAGTACAGATTGTGTAACATGTCCGTCTCAGATTGTGGTGTAAGTAAAGACGCCATAAATGTAAACGTTGCGTAAAATCATTGTCCTGCACTATTTTCTCTTAAATCTCCATAGTTCAGGCGACCGCAATGCAGGCTCCTGCAGAATTATTTCAAACGCATAAAATGCATTTACCACATCCATAGTGGGTCCATTATCTGCGGCACTAACTTCTATTTTATTTACTACGTAATAAAAAAATTAAACGCAAAATTTTCTTTGTTTCTGTTTCCAGAATGAGTTATAATTTTAAGTGTTTTTTAAATGCATTCTCCCAGACGAATGTGCGGCAGAGCGTTGTATGATTGACGTTCGAATGGTGATACAGTATAAGGAAAGAATGCAAGGCTGATAAAAGCATTATCGATACAATTAAGATAGATGTATTGAGATGGTTTGAATGAATAAATAAAAAATATTTAAACAAATTTATGAGGCGAATGTGGTTGGAAATACACAGAAGCAAAGTAAGACCGAGGATAACTTTGCACTCTCAAGTATTTCAAATACTTGAAGTGGGTCAGGTCGGGAGTCGGATTAATCGGGGGGTAAGTATGAGGAGATGCAAAACGTGGAAAAGGCGGATATTGTTCGCAAAGACAAATCACACTGCCTACCTCTGCGGAGAAGGAACGTGATGGTTAGTGAGTTAGTTGTTCTATTTGGTAGTATTTTTTCAAGCACTAACTTAGTAATATGTTATTAGATTAAAACCATTATTTTTAGCTTTTCCACTTTATTTTTATTTGACCAGCGACCGGGTTTCGTCGTTACCGACATCATCAGACTGGTGGGAGGCTATAAAAATTGTTATGTGATATATAAAACAAGGCAGGAGTTGATAACCATGATTTGATATAATTTTATTGCGAAATTAATTTAATTTAAGTGAATTTAAGTATTGTATGAAATTAAAAATATTTTTATAAAGGTTTTTTTTTGTATTGAGAGCACGGTTTTACATAAAGTTATAATAGATTTGCAATCTAAAAATAATGGTTTTAATCTAATAACATATTAAAAATGCAATTCCATCACGAAGTGTCAGTGGATAATATAAAACTAACTTAGTAAAAAAACTCAGGCTATGCCACACAGAAACCAAAACACACACACACACTTATATGAAATTTGTTAAATACAAATAAATATAATATTATGTATATAGTTGAACTGTCGCAGGTATAGCCTGTTCACTATTTTTTTCATTAAAAAATCTAATATTTCAATTAATAGTACGATCACAAATATGTTGTGTCTAAATATGTAACTAAATCAAATTGCGATGTGCCGTGTAAGTGTTATGAAGTCTTTAAAAATAGTTATAAACATTTGAATGAAACGGAAAACAATACAACATGTGGTAGATTGGAAACATCGAGTAACATTAGACGAGAAGCGTTGAACTCGGAGGGTCGGAGAATGCGTAAAAAACCCATTGTAATAATTGGCCGGAAAAAATAAACTAGCAAAAAAATTGGTTACATATCGTATAAAAAGTAATATCCATACGCGGTTTTTAACCCGATATTTTTTATAGCTACGCATTCCCATTATTTTAATCCACTAGTCATGGCTAACCATTGATCGTAAAAAAAAACAGTACATTTTAATAGTGTTTATCCAGCTATGTAATTTGGAATATGTTTTTTTTTTAATAAATTGGATTCTTTCGTGTGAAATTTTGTATTAACTTCACGCCGTTTTATTTTTTAATTAATCATGTGATTTCGGCGTTTTACGGCATGTATTCTCGTCGTAAAATATAGTTTTACATGCGTGTAAGGTAAGATTTAACGATTTTAGCTACTAGTGTATATTTTTTCAGCTATTAAAATTTAAAATATCGATATGGTACACTATTATTTATGGTGTTAGCTTCTGGAATGTATGTTTTTATTTTATCAAAATTAATATTTCCGTGTCTTATGTCGGTGATTTACAAAAAAGTGAAGTAGCTATTTCCTAATTGATTGATTGCGTTACTTTTATGACGCATTCAAAAACAAATTTAAAACAATGTAGTAAGTCAAAATAGTAGATATTGGCTTGAATATGTAGTATGTTACAATATTATGATGCTTTTATAAACCCCAAGACTACTTCGTTTAATACGTTCACTGCGTATCAAATGATGTCATACATATGTAACTTCAATTGGCGAATTATTGAAAACCCGTAACTTTTTTTAAAATTATATTCACCTTTCTATATATTATATATTATGTATGTGGTTGGTAGCCTGGAGAGGAAGAGAGGGAGAGGATGATGCCTTTCACGATGGACCGACCAAGTGGTTAAGGCAGCAGTTGGCACCTCGGTGGATGGAGCGCTACGTGCAGCGCAGTCAAGGGATAACTTGAGAAGAGTTATTGCTTCCACAAGGATCACAATCCTCAGTAATGAGGACTAAGACGGATAAGAATATTTTACAAAAGAATTGTTTTTCTCCGTCTTATTTCTCATTACTCAGGGTTGTGACCCTTGTGGAAGCTATGACTCTTCTCCAGTTATCCCTTGACTGCGCTGCACGTAGCGCTCCAACCACCGAGGTTCCTGCTGCTGACTCAATTTGTTAGGTCCATCGTGTGGGATATTCCTCTCCCTCTCTTCCCCTCCAGGCTGCCGATCACAACCAGTCGTTCCAGGCTATCCTCACTGCAACGCGCTACGTATACTAAAGAACTGAAGAATCCATCGTGACATTGGCCAGAGTCAAGCCATCCAAATGTAGTTCCTGGCGAATGGACTCGTTGGTGCGTCTAGCTGTTCATGGAGTATGCGCCTCCAACACCTCGTTTCGAAATAATGGACTTATATACAGGGCGTCCCATAATCCGACGTATTCCTTTTAAGGGGTGTTAGGCCAGCTTATGAATCTCCAAAAAATGAAAATATGGCCTCAGTAAAAGTGCCTTAGTTTTCCAGATATTTCCACTTTTATGAATTTTCCGAACATCTACGCCTTAGATCAGTTTTTTGAGTGCCACTTTTTCAATTTTTCATATTTTAGGATTTTAATTTTTGTTTCATATTACTGAATAAGAATTGATCACACAAATGCTATCACTAACCTTCAATACCTATAGGTACCTGGAAGGTATATTAATTTATTTCAGAATTCGGCAAACCTATGAAAACATGTTTACATTGGGGGTGCTCGCTACGCTTATCATCCCCCATCCCTAGCGGCAGTTCGCAGCTTAGTGCACTGCATACTGTATACTGCATACTGCGTGCACACACATCAATATGTAGCTAGGTACCTACCCACTGCATACTGCGCACCTTTAACGCGGTTCCGCGGGAACACCCGCCTCGCGCACGCGCCAAAGGGAACACAATGGATTCATCTGCGTGGATACACACACATCCCATTGAACGGAGTATATTAAATTTTATTGACTCTCTTTTACGAGTTCACTAACAGTTTTCAAAGTGTTTTTCGCATTTTATTGCTGAAACTTTTTTTGCGCCTTTGTCGTTTATCCGCAGTCAATAGTGCATAGGGCACTGCATAATTAATCTTTGTTAATAATGAAGCTGTTTTTTTTATTGAGCAGAAACTCTTTTATTAGTGTGTGAGATCCGAATCCTGGATTATAATCACATACATGAGAAAAGCCAGAAAATCATTTTCATTTTTATTATTTTAGCTTATAATTTGACCAGTTAATTTATATAGTTTCTACTCAATAAAAAAGCTTCTTCATCTCACCAATAGAGTCTCTTGTGAAGTTCTAATGATTCAAGAACAACGTTTCGGAATTGGTTCACATATATAAAACTTTCAAGAATTTGAGTAGTGTGGTTGTCAATAATGGGTAGAATTGGTGAATGTTACACGTGTGTAAAGTGATCACTTAAACCAGCCCATGACGGTCGTCAGCCCCGTAAATGCCCAGACTTCCATATTCTTCTTCATCTTTGATGAGATGTCAAAAAAATAATATGAACGTAAGATTATTTTTCCATCTCAAACTTCTTCTATGTTTACATCTTGATAATATCTTAGTAATTATTTAACCCATTTGGCACGTCCATCATTTGACGGGTATTTCATTAGAGTTATTTTTTTTTTCTTCAAACATCAGATATTAACACCCATCATTTTTATTTTCGAAGCTATTTAGATCGACTGTTATCAATTTACCAAAATAAATCCCTCTTAGGACTTACCTGAATTTGGAATTAGACAATTCATTTTAAAGGAAGAGAATGTGTAATTCTTGAGTAGATCGTAAGCCCCGTTTTAAGTCTTTTAGTTTGTGTAAAGAAATCGTCATCGTCAGAGATCTTTGCTTTTTCTCTCACAATAATCTCGCTAGATGTCACCTCTAGCTCACACGTGAATAAATGTTAAGATTTATGTATTAATTTTAAATCAAACACAGATTTTTTGAGTCTACTAAGTTGTATTTTATTAACAAAAAACACATAAAAAATTATACTGTGACAATTGTTTCGCCTTGTTAGGGCATTATCAAACGAATGTAAAGATCTTTACATTCGTTTGATAATGCCCTAACAAGGCGAAACAATTGTCACAATATAATTTTTTATGTGTTTTTTGTTAATTAAATACAACTTAGTAGACTCAAAAAATCTGTGTTTGATTTTAAATTAATACATAAATTAAAATGGAGTTCTACAAATTAAACGCCAAGTCAATAAATAAATGTTAAGATACTGGATACACATTTACAAGTTCCAAAAATTATCTTATAAGGATAATAATAAAAATTTGGATAATTTGCATAGCGCCATTTTCGTAAAATACTACCTAAGGGGCGCTTATAAAGACATGGATAATAATAATAAATGATACACAAAAAATAAATATGATAAAACGTCGTCAATCGGTCTCGGGACGTCGAGTGGGCTGAGTCTGGAGCGGGGAAAAGATGTTTAAAATGACGAACATAATGGTGAACGTTACACAAGTAGATATATAAAGTGATTACTTAAACCAGCCGAAGAGAGGTCGTAGGCCTTGTAAATAAAATAAAAAATATATTTATTGTTCGTAAATTTCTTCTCTATGGTGTATAAATAATATTTTTGATGAGCCAACTACTATCAGATAAATTATCAAGTACCTACACAAATACATAAAACCATCCCTTGAATAGCACTTAATTTAACATTTCCCTTTGCGAAACAAGTGCCATAACACACCCCTTATAACTCGATCCAAAATAGCCTCTATACCCTCGTCCATAGAGTAGCAATTCCCTCGGCAAGTTGTCGACTCTATTTAATGTGACGCACGGCGCCAAACCAACTTGGTCTCTACAGAATTCGTACATAGGGGTCATTTCGCGCCGTGTCACCGCGCTTTTGAAATTTGCCCTTTACGATCTCGTGCCGAAGATAGATTATCGCCTGCCAGGTGTTTTTTGTGTTTTTTTTTCGTTCCGTAGGTAAGGGCACGGTAATGGGGCGAGCTATGTGCAGCTGTTTGCGATGCAGATGTTCGGCCGCGTAGTGTGCCCGCGTAGAGTTTTACACTGTACTATGTACTACCTATTCTAATCGTATCAAAGTAACCCCTCGTCGCGCACTGGCCCCACGCTACCCGTTATGCGTGTGTGGAAAATATTTCGGCGCATTTCGTCGGTTCTCTGAGTCACTCCATATGCAGTTGCATGGAATGCAATTTATTTTATTTTATTTTAATTTATTTATTCCATCATACATGGTACATTATTACAAATATCAGATAACGGTAATGTGCCCTCGGTTTAAAATGTGAAAATCTAAAAAAAAAATCATATTCCCTTTCTGATTTATTTGTCTTCTCTCTCTCTTTCAAATATTAGTTGTATATATATATATATATATATATATATATATATATATATATATATATATATATATATATATATATATATATATATATATATATATATATATATATATATATATATATATATATATATATATATATATATATATATATATATATATATATAAATATATATATATATATATATATATATATATATATGTATATATATATATATATATATATATATATATATATATATATATATATATATGTATATATATATATATATATATATATATATATATATATATATATATATATATATATATATATATATATGTCAGACCGAAACAATTTCACTTTAGTCTACATTTGACCTGATAATGGAATGATTATTCCGAAGCCGGTAGTCACAAAGTAGTGTTTTTTTAAAGTGGTATTTTTAGAGTGTTAAATTACCATACCATAAAGTTAACAATGTTTTTTATATACAAAATATAAAATCGCAAAACGCTGAACCTCTTTATGCGTTACGTTTTCATCCTCATTTATTTATTTTAATCGCAACTGCGAGCGCCGGCGCCATGGCATAGTTGGTTAAACGTTCGGCTCCGAAACGGCGTCGCGAGTTCGAATCCCACCAATTGCAAAATTATTCACGTATTTATCTTTCATTTTTTCTCCCCTACCTGCAAAAAAGCCTCTTAAATGGAGGCTTCGCGGGTTATTTCTTTTTAAAAAAAATCTTGTCCCATTTTGTTAGTTGCCTTCCTTCAATCTCTCCCACATTTATGTTCTTTATCAAGTAGTTATGTTGCATCAAGTGCCCCCCCCCATTTTTCCTCTTCTTTCTTCATAACAATAATTGTCCATGCAATCTTTAATATGCATCTCCTTTCCGTATATTTTTTTTCATTATTGTACAATTGGTCAGTATGCTCGCCTACCGTTCTGGAGGTCCCGGGTTCAATTCCCAGGGGGGTTTAATAAATATAAGTGATTTTTTCACTCTAATATTTATTCAATATTACACTGGACTGATACCTGAAGTGGAGGGCTGATCACCTTTCCTTCATGTGTAATCGATCGAGATAACACTGCGTTTATATGAAGCAGTGCCCTATGCACCATTGGGGTGCGGCAAGGGATTTATTATTATTATTGTACAATATTTTTTTTTGTACCAATTACGGCCACATGTATGCAGAGAGCACTTAACCTATGCAAACTTGAGAATATTGAAGACGTTTTAGAGACGAACACGTGCTTTAAAAGTCTATCAATGCGCTAGTTTCACATCCGGCACTACTGTATTACACACGTGACTTTTAGGTAGATTTCCGGAGAAATACTTGTGAAATCTTCCCCGACTTCCATAACGTTCCGTAATCCTTATGGATGGATACCTACCTAAATAAATATATTTAGGTAGGTATCCATAAGAATATAGGTATTATTTAGGGTTGACACTTATTGTATGTAATTACTTTTTTGCAATATTGCGGGGTTATCTAAAGTTTAGAGAAACAAATCACAATCTAAAAAAATAATGAATGGAAAATACTACAAGCTGCTGTTTGTAGATATCGCTCACTCCTTTCAAGAACGTCATAAATCAAAAATCGTCAATTTTCAATTGTGCATGTTTTCGGGATGTCCTGAAAATGTACTATATCCCAGAAAAAGAGGCATATTTTTAACTCAATATTTACCCGCTACAGGGCAGAAAATGTTGTTTTTGCATTTTAAATAAAAGGTATTGTTTAATTATTTTTTTTTAAATATACTTCATATTTTTCAAATGGAGAACAAACCTTCAGGTTTTACCTAAAAAGATCTGTTGCACAGTAAAAAGTTCAATAAGTCGCTTGATATTTATTTTTAATAAATTGTGTTATATTTTTAAACTTTAAAACGTTCTCTTAAAAAATCAGTTTTTTTTTATTTATGACGTTCTTGAAAGGAGTGAGCGATATGCACCATATAGACGTTTGTGTAATATTTATTATAAACTGTTTTTCAAAGCAGAATAATTTAATTATATAAAATTATTTTTACGTATGATAATGTGTGTTAAGCGGGTCATTGGACTAAACTGATAATTTACATTTCAATTAATTTTTAAATAATTATAAAGACTATCACGAGGCATAAATTTGGCATAACTCGTGCGCTATCTTCATTGAAACAAATAACTTAGTATGTTTAAATGACATTATATCGTTATTATGTATATTTTATTACGTAAAAATATATATTACCTATGAAGATGTTTGAACCGTTTATGTTAGTTTGTTTTAGGTAACGGGTTCGACTACCAGCGAGGTTAATATAAAAATATACTGTTTTTACATTTTTTTTTATAATGCGTACAAGTGATACAATTTGAAGCCTACAGCGACCTCTTCGCAATTGGGTACCTACAGATAAGAGTTTTTTTTACCACCGCGTTTATATGAAGCAGTGGCCTATGCACCATTGGGGTGCGGATAAGGGTTTTATTAAGTTTATAAAATGTGCCACAATGTATCTGCGGAAAATATTCAAGAAACTTAGTTTTTTTGTTGTCACGCTCTTTTGGTAAATTTGTTCCGACACGCGCAGGTTGGAGACGCCGCTCCGCGCCGGGTGAATCCTTGGCGCGGGTTTCGGTCCCGGGACCCAGGACTTAGGACCCAGGACGCCGCGTGCGGGAAGCGCATGACGGTGCAAGAAGCGAAACCTTACTGTGCAGGAACTGTGGAGATCTGGAACACTTTCCTTGCGTATCGGATTCACGTAATCCGACACGCCATACCACGATCGAAAACCATACACACGCACTTATAATACTTATACACAGATATTTATACTACTACCACTACTTATTCAACAATTTTCAATTCAACAATTAATTCAATTTATTCAACAACAAAAAATTAATACATACGTAACAAACAATATTCCAGGCGTATATATTAAAAGTAAGCAAGAAGACTTAAAAGTGTAGAAGAATCCCGCTTCGGAAAACTCCTTCAGACACATGGAACAGATCAATATCCAATGTGATATTGTTCAACATAGCGGTAGCTCTTCCTACAGGCATAACCATCGGCAGGTTGGTCCTGTGTATAGGAATGTGAAACAATCTATGTCGACGCTGTCTTAGGTAACTATAGGGAACATACTTATACACATATTTATACTACTACTACTACCATCACGCCGTTTCACCGCAGGGGTAGGCAGAGATGATGGAACGCCACACTCTCCTGTCCTGACATACACTCCTCGCCTCCTTCACATCCATACATCTAGTCATACACGCCCTCCAATAACGCAGACTTTTAGCACCACGAGATTTTAGGTTCTGATTGATCTGAGCGTGCCAAGTCTTTTTCGGCCGTCTTCGTTCTGTTCTCCGGCTCACATTCGCCACATACGCTTTCTTAGTCAATTTCTCGTTATCCATTCGCTCCACATATCCATTATACATGAAATAATTCTTCTTTATCTTTCAATTATCTCTAGTTCATCCTTTCATTCCTTTCTTACATCTTTACGAGTTTATGAGTTTATTTGATATCCAATATCCGGAAATTTCATCTCAATTATCACAATAAAGCGCTTCCTAAGAGAGCAGCTTATTTTTCATCCTTCCTCTTTCGGACATACATCGGTAACGTGTGTCCGAAATTACAACAGCAAGACAAAAAATAAAAATAAAAACAAGACTGAATGCAGTCGAAATGCGATCCCTCAGACGAATGTGTGGCAAAACGATGTATGATAGATGTTCGACTGATGAAATAAGGAAAGAATGTAAGGCTGAGATAAACATTATCGATAAAATTAAGAAAGGTGTGTTGAGATGGTTTGGTCATGTGGAACGTATGAGTGAAGAAAGAACGGTTAAACAAATTTATGAGGCGAATGTAGTTGGAAAAAGAAGCAGAGGAAGGCCGAGGAAAACTTGGCTCAATCAGGTATGTCAAATACTTGAAAGCGGCCGGGTCAGGAGTCGTAATAATCGTCGGGTATGTATGAGGAGATGCATGAATGTAGAAGAAGCGAAGAATGTTTGCAAAGACAGAGTGGTGTGGCGTTCGATTCTCTCTGCCTACCCCTGCGGGGAAGCGGCGTGATGGTTAGTTAGTTAGTTAGTTAGTTAGATAAAAAATAAATAAAATAAACATGGTAAAATACCGGATCTTCGTCACCCTGGACTGGTACAAGAAGCGCATAACGGTCCATAACGGATCGGTCTTTTAAGTGACCGGAACTCAAATTTGGTAGAATCTCGTTCTCGAACAAACGCTTGATAATTATGTAGGTGGTGTGTTGTTTAAACCAATTTATTTTTATTTTAAATCGTGATAAGATTCCTTCTTCCTTCCAGCCCCCATCGACCTACCTCCGTTTCCAGTCTGTACCAGACTCTTTTTAACCCTCTCTATTTCATTCTCTCCTGGTGCCTTTACAAAACATTTAGGTCATACATCACAATAGCGATAGATAAATCCATTTATCTATCCCCTCCTTTTTCGTATAATACTAAACGCAGCGTGCTAAAACGACATCCCGTGAGATTTTTTAGCCTCTCATATTCCTTGATTTTATTTCAATAGAAAATAGAGTAACCTGTTTTTTAATGTTATTATAATATTACCCATTAATTTAAATATTATTCGTTTGAAAGTTTCGCAGCAAAAAGGCTGGCTAACTATCTGGCATCAGATCTACTTATACCTCATAAATCGTAAGTTTTTGATTATAAGGTCTATTCTTGAAAAGTTGTTTTTTATATGGGAGTTGCATTTATTATTTACTTTGCTTATTATGCACATGTTATGGAATCTGTAAAATATCGTGGATATTGTAGTCAATTTAAAATCGTCGAACTCGGAGAAACTTTCAGTTCATTATATTTCATTAAAATAATTAATTTTCTTATTAAATAGAATCGCACTATTACGTTGTGGGATCGTTTCGAGTGTCAAAAGATATATATCAGTCTTGTGTTTCAAATACGGTAAAAATATATACCTGGTTTGAATAGGGCAACTTGTACACATTAGGTACTTCTCGTACGAGTAAGGCAAATATTACACTGTGATTTTTGTTTTTTTTTATTCATTTAATATATTTACATTTTATTTATAACATAATACATTTGAATCATTTATACATATGGAGAACTTTTATATTTCGATTCGCTGTGCCTCACCATAAAAGAGACTGTGCTCTTGTGCTTGGAGAGGGACTTACACTCGTGGTTTAATGTTATATAATAAAAGATATAATAGTTTTTTTTTGTATATTTTTTCAAGATTTAAACGTATTGAGCTTAGATTTTTTTCTTAAGTATTTTTATATATCTATTTTTTTTATTTCTTTAGGGAGTTTATTGAAATGTTTGATTGCCAAATATTTGAAGTTTTGCTGAAATTGCTTAGTGTTGCATTTTGGAGTAGAAAAATCGTTTGAGAATCATTTGTCATTCCGTTTTTTTTCTCTTCAATTTGATATTTTTGGAGGTAAAAGTCATTCATATGCAATGCCATCATACCGTCAAACTGTTTGAACACAAAAAAAAATAATGCCCAAGTTGAAGTATGTAGTTCGAAATTCGTCAGTGTTTATTTTAAAGAACAACTCGAACTCGCTGTTAAATTATGCTGCGCTGTCATTATTTCAACCCGCTCAATTTTATGGTTCAACACAAATGGTCGTCATCCTGTTTTTACATAATATACCCCCAGTTGGATCATTTACATTGCCGCCGAACAATGCCCGACTTTCTACCGACTACACAGCCAAAAGCTCAACGTGGAAAAGTTCAAAATGGTTTAATCATTCACCTCGAGTTGATAGCGCGAGGATCAAACGTTTGAACCCTTTTCTTAAAAATGCAAGACGTATAAAATTTTGGATTGGGATGACGCAACACGAACAAATTCAAATAGCCCGAATAAAGTGTGCGTCATAAAAAGGTTGTTTTTTTACTTTGCTGTGTTGTTGACGGTCTGTTTGACTGATGGCACCCTTTGGGCGTCTTGCCTGTCGAAATTGGAGACGCTTCGAGTTTGAAAGACCTCCCTTGTCGTCGAGTATAGTCTACCAGGGGTTGCGGTAGGAATTCCGCTTGACAGAACACCCCAAGAGACAGTTTCCCTACCCCGGGTTGGCCCATCCTGCCATTGTTGGAGCCTCTGAACTTTCTTCCGAACAATAATTTGTCGCTCCTAGAGCGTAGATGTGATTGCAGATACTGGAAAGGAAGCGACAATAGGGAAATCAGCGCGTGTGACGAAGATTCGTCATTTGTCATTTATATTGTTAATTTTAACGAAATCCACCTTCTTAGCGTAATGAGTACCTACTTACCTCGCTGCGCCATCAAGCATGAGATGACTAACTCGATTCTATAATATTCCCATAGTTAAAAGATTTTTTAAAATTAATATAATATCAACTGTATAGTTATATTATGTTATTTATACAATAACAACTATGTATTACATACAGTAACATTCGTTTGAAAATGCCATAACAAGGCCAAACAATTGTCACAAATTTATTTTTATTACAACATTTTGAGTGTGTCCAAATAATTATCACAAATCTGGATTATCTCCATAGGAGTATTTTTCATATTATTTTTTGATGTCTCTAGTGAAGTTCTAGTGATTCAAGAACAATGATTCAAAATGGGTTCATATATATACATAGAACTTCCAAGAATTTGAGTAGTGTGGTTGTCAATAATGGGTAGAATTGGTGAATGTGTTCACTTAAACCAGCCTATGACGGTCGTCAGCCCCGTAAATACCCAGACTTCCATATTTTTCTTCATCTTTGATGAGATGTCAAAAAATAAAATAAAGACAAAAGAAGTTTCTGAGGTATCTCTACGCGAGAGAGTACGGCTATTATCCTTGGTTTAGTTTCTCCAGGGTATCCTTGGCTATTAATATTATTTTTATGCTTTTTAACAATAAAATTCAATTTAGTAGACTAAAAAAAAACATTGTTTGATTTTAACATTTATGGTAATAAATAAACTAAAAAGTTATTATGATTAAAGAAAACACTTCGTTTTTTACCACTTGAGTTTTATTTAGTCTATAATTAAACTCAAGTGGTAAAAAACGAAGTGTTTTCTTTAATCGTTGTAACATGTCTTACCACAAAGTTAATGCCGAAACAATAAATAAAATAAAAAGTTATTTATAGATTTGGCGTTTAATTTAAAATAATACGTTAAGCGCCCTTGAGGTATTATTTTACGAAAATGGCGCTATATAAGTTATCCAAATTTATTATTATTATTATTATTATTATTAATTTGTTGACCTCCTTTTTATACTTTTTTTACTAGTCTACCAAATTGCATTTAATTATTAAAATCAAGTAAAAATAAAAATAAAAATGTCCGCCTCCGTAGTGTAATGGTCAGCACGCTCGGCTACCGTTCTGGAGGTCCCGGGTTCGATTCCCAAGGGGGGTAAAATAAATAAAAAAAAAATTTCACTGTAATATTTATTCAATATTACCATGGACTGGTACCTGAAGCGGAGGGCTGATCACCTTTCCTTCATGGTTAAACGATCGAGATAACACTGCGTTTATGGTAAATGACACAGTGCCCTATGCATCATTGGGGTGCGGATAAGGGTTTTAAAATAAATAATAATAAAATTTATTTTATATAATTCCACGACTCTGGTCCTTGAAGCGCAGGAGTGATCACCTTGCCTTCGTGTAAGTAACGATCAAGATAACACTTCGTTTATATGATGCAGTGCCCTATGCATCATTAGGTGCGGAGAACTGTGACACCTGTTTTGATACTATGGCAATTAACATGTATTGTATCGTATCATTAAAATATATTTTACTAAAAAAATATGTTCAATTTAAATAGAAATGTAAAAGCTATTAAGTGATTGTTACTTTAAATTTACGCGTGAATCCTTGTTCGCCAACGGGACCTGTTTTATAAATTAGTCGCCTTTTTTCGTTCGCTTACTTCCGCTTTACATCCTGAATGGACGGAAAGGGTGGTAGCTTGATACAGTACTAGCTTTTTATCGGTCGTCGAGATCAGGAACGTCGCTTCTCCAGAACTCATTCGGCCCACAATTGTTTTATTTTTTACCCTTTTTGACATATTTAGTTACGTACCTCTACTTTCTGTCTCCAGGATACTATTATTCACCTTTAATTGTAAGTAGGTATGGTTCCTTTCGTATGGAGACATAAATTGGCATACGAAAACGCACACACACCTGTAAGCTCATTGTTGTGATCAATGAAGGTTTTATACCTAGGGTAGTATGTAGTATTGCATGTATTTTTTATTTATTTCTTTCATTAGCTTATATTACACTAATATAAACTATTATTTACACTACTAACTAACTAACTAACCATCACGCCGCTTCCCCGCAGGGGTAGGCAGAGAGAATAGAATATCATGTTGACAGTTATTGTCATCATATCGCTCACTCCTTTCAAGAACGTCATAAATCAAAAAACTTGATTTTTCAGGAGAACGTTTTTAAAGTTTAAAAATATAGTACAATGTATTAAAAATAAATATCAAGCCACTTTTTGAAATTTTTATTGTGCAACAGATCTTTTTAGGTAAAACCTGAAGGTTTTTTCTCCATTTGAAATATATTAAGCATATTTCAAAAAATAATTAAACGATACCTTTTCTTCAAAATGCAAAAACAGTAAATATTAAATTAAAAATATGCCTCTTTTGCTGGGATATAGTACATTTTCTGGGCATTCTGAAAACACGCACAACTGAAAATTGACGATTTTTGATTTATGACGTTCTTGAAAGGAGTGAGCGATATGAGAATATATTTTGATGGTATTATTTTGTCAATATTCCGATTGAATTTATGTCCCTGCTTCAATATCCACGTCTCGTCCTCGTGACGACATGCCGATGTCCCCGTGCCACGTTAGTGTGCGTATGTGTCTAGTTCCTAGTACCTACCTACATAAAGGATAGGGCAGTTTCAAGATTTCGTTGTTCATCATTCATTATCAAATGCAATACCAAACAATTCCAATAGAACTTTAAATATTTGGGAACCAAGTACTTCAATAACCTACCTACTGATCACGGTTTCGGAATAATCATTCCATCATCAGGTCAAATGTAGACTAGATTTATATTATCCACTGACACTTCGTGATGGAATTGCATTTTTAATTTATTATTAGATTAAAACCAATATTTTTAGCTTTTCCACTTTTTTATTTGACCAGCGACCGGGTTTCGTCGTTACCGACATCATCAGACTGGTCTGATGATGTCGGTAACGACGAAACCCGGTCGCTGGTCAAATAAAAAAAGTGGAAAAGCTAAAAATATTGGTTTTAATCTAATAATAAATTACAAATGTAGACTTATATGAAATAGTTACGGTTCGACATATATACAAAAGTAAAATTTTGATAGAGAAAAAATATACAAAACAAAATGTAAATTTAATATACAAAATAAATAATAATACCCTCTCCAAGCACAAGAGCATAGTCTCTTTATTGGAGAGAACAGCGTAATTAATTTTAAGATTGTAAAGTAGAAATGTATAGGAAGTTTGTGGAATTGTGTAATTGGCTTTTTTTTATTAATGAAACTATTTTTTAATATATATATTTTAAATGTAAAGGCTGTACAATTCCTGACAAATATATATATTTTTTAATTATTTAAAAAAACTGTTCTAAATATATTAACTAAATAAAATAAGAATTAAAACTTTAAATAGGCAAGTTAAATTTGAGATATTCACATGAATATTACCCTGAAATTTAAGACAAACTCTTTTAAAACCATGTTAATTTCATAAGCTCAATTCCCGAAATTATAAATTTTAATTTGTCTTTTTTTAAAGTGTCATTCTTCTTCTTGTTCCTGTATTGCCCGCGTGTTAGTAAGAAGGCCCTTTATTTGATCGTAATCGATAGTAAAAAGCTCTCTCCATATGTTTGATCCGCCCCTTTGATGAAGCCCTTCAATACTACCTTTATTCTCATCGCGATGCGTATCCCTTCAAGAGCTTTTGACGCGTATTTCCATCATGTCGTCTAGTTCGGGACATATGTTATTTTTATTTTCACAAAAGTTGTTATGTGTCATGGGGCATAACCATATCCATATCCGCTCCCTAGGTGGAGCATACGGAGTCCACAAACTGTCTCCAGGCTTTTCTGTCGGCTGCCAGCTCCCTTGCATCCTCCCAAGTCAGATCCGCGTCCCGAAGTTCTGACGAGAACTGCCGACGAATTGTCAGCAGTGGTCGTCCTGGGCGGCGCGAACCTGATGCCTTGTACCTTGATCCTGGTATCATGGGGCATAGCGCATTATATCCATGTCCCTGTATAGTCAGGTTCAGCCACTTACTATTATTTTTCGAGGCATTTCTTTGCGGATAGGAACGAGGATGACATGTTTGCTTCAGAGACAAAACCATCATGTCGGGTCACGGAAGGGCGGCAAATAGAAGTTCCGAAGTCCTTTTTAAACTGTGCTAGTCTGGGAATTGGAATTTGGCCATCGGCATTGATGAGGAGCTCAACAAGCTCCTCTCCGTCGTGAACATCGCTCAGGGAGGCGTCCTGCCCAACATCTTGGCCATCCTCCAGCTCAATAAGATCGTGAAGAAGACATAATGATATGTCGGCTTATCTTTTTTCCCATCCCAGACACCGCCGTTTTTTGTTTGTTTTTGTTTGATCTATCATTACCATCATCATATTATTATTATCTAAGACTTTATAAGTGCCCTTAAGGTAGTATTTGTATGAAAATAGCGCTATATAAATTATCAAAATTGTTATTATTTGCCGTTGTGGATTCGATGGAAAAGTGTAGACAGCAGAGCTACCGGCAATTAAAAACTTTTTTGCTCTTGAGGAATTAAAATAAGTATTTTATTCACAGTTTTAAAAGCAGTACCTTGAAACTAATATTTCGCGGTATCCGCACTATAATTTTCCAAAATTATTATAAGTAATGACGATACCATAATTGTTGTAGCTCTATGAAATATGTAATAAATGTTTTTTTGTTATTACAATTCTCGTATAAATAAAAATATTTTCACCTTAAAATACTTGGTGAAAAGCAATTGGGTGCGATTTTAGTAGGGTTGAAACGCTGTTTCTCTCCAGGGGTAGGCAGAGAGGATTATTGTCTATCTCAGCAAGTTGGATGGTTGTCGAAACTCAAAAAGTGAAATATTCTAGTTATTTGTATTTATTTTACTTAAAAGAATTTGAAGTTGATAATCGAAAATAAGTAGCATTTGTTTTCCTTGCTTAGGACTTAAATAATTGTTGATGTTTTATTTTTATTTTGATGTTGATGTCTTTTAAGATCACAAATTAGTTCATGTAAAAAAAGTATGAAAATCTTTGAGATGATTATAATTTGGGATAATTTGTAAAGCGCCATTTGCATAAAAATATTATAAAGCACCATTTACACAAAAGTATTGAAAAAATGCCAGACGATTTCAACCGGATACCGATAAAAACAGATATATTTATTATTAGGAATATCCTTATTTTTGTATAATTTTTTTAACAATATAGTGGCCAAATAATTTAAGAATAAGGTAATTTTAAATAAAAATTCTCATTAATATGTTTGTAGAAATAAGGGTACAATAAGACTGCAATTTAAAAAATAAACAGAATCGCAAAATAGTATTTTGTATGTATAAGGTATAAAAGTGAAAAAATATATGAGATGCCTGAATGTATGAAGAATGAAGAGAGTCTGAAAGAATTTAAAAATAAATTTTAGTTTATTGTGAGATGTAAATATACGAGTAACTGATGTCTAATTATGTTTAAATATAAGTTTGTATTAAATGTAATATAAGCTAACTGAAGAAATAAAACAATAAAAAAATAAATACAAATATTTATTTTTCTTGAATGTTTTTCGCAGATACTTTGTGGCACATTTTATAATGTTTACAAATATTACTCCTTCGCACGGTTCTGGGTAAAAAATATCGTTATTTAAAAACTCCTAATTAATGATTACTGCATCTGTTTTTCTTGCTATCGTAAGTGCATTAGCCAAAATTGTGCTGCAATTTGCTGGAAATGAATCTGTTTTTAAATATATTTTATAAAGCAGAACCGCAATTGGGCAAAGTTTATTTCAGAGCGCAGGCGCAGCAGTAAATAGGAAATCCAAGCTTTCTCCGAATTACTCAATATGTATATACTGATTAATGTTACAGGCTACAAAAACATTATTTGTTTCAATAAAAAAATGATGATGTATCGTCGACAGACTAGTCTAGCAGTAGCAAATTCATACCAGGCTGTGTAGTGCTTAGGGCACCGTAAGTGAACATAAGTTACAAGAAGGCAATGTTAGCCGAAGCGCACGTTGCACGTTAGCGCACCCCGCGCGCTGTATAATTCTGAAACGGGCTAGGTGGAGGAAAGTGTCGCCTTCGAAAGCTCTCGCCCGCCGAACTTGTCCGACAAGGACCCGAGCTCCGAGCTCCGAGCTCTGGGCTCGCGGCTCGCCCGGCTCCAGTCCGATTTCGTCCTTCGCGTGGTGTGGTCGTCCGCATACACGCAGCGCCGAGTCGTCGAGTGCCGCGCACCGCCAAGTGAAATACAGAGGGTTCTAGCTCTGAACCCTCAAACAAACAAGAGAGAAAAAAAAACTACCCTTAGTTCGCTTGTGTTTGTGACCGTATTAAGTGCAGAATCAAAGAGTGATTACACGAATATAAATATATTTATTTATTATTATTACATATTTTGTTTTGTACCACCGGATTGTATTGTGTGCGACGAGAGACATCTGTGTGAACACATTGCGCGTCACAGCATGCTGGTTCTCCGATGGGGTAGGCAGAGAGGGTAAAGCGGAATAGTTTGTTACAAATGCTACGACAGGAGATAAACATCAGGTTAATATATGTGTTGTTATTATTATTTTGCTAGAGGTCTCGGCTTCGATACCCGGGGGTAAAAATAGCAGGACTGATCACATTTTCTTCGTGTAATTGACGATCAAGAAAACAACGATACGACGTAGTACCCTATGCATCATCAGTTAAAAGACAATTTAAAAAATACAATCCTTATAGACTCCAATGCAAAGGTGCATAGGGCACAGCTTTATATGAATATATCGTTGAAATCGTATTTCATGCATGCTGAGCAAATTTCTTTGGCATAAGGAGTCATGTTTTGTAAAAGATGTATTTTTAATGTGAATTTCCAGCACGTCAATTTTCAAATTAATTTCTACCAACGGACTCTTTACAGTGAGACGTTCGTGTTGCCGGATATTATTTTAATATTTGTGTAAAAAAAATGACTCGTAAGGTTATCTCGATTCGACAGCGATTACTTATGTATGAATTTGTAACAATTTCATTACACATTCGTAATTATACTATAAATAACAATCATTCATAATTTAAATCGACTAAACCTCGCATTGAATAATCAGTTTGTATTACATGTTTATAGTACATATGTATGTAGTCATATTTTTCCCGCTCAATTTCATCCCTTACATTCTATACGAGACTCTATTTTTTTCCCAAACTTTCTGACCATCGCTGTGTTATATTGAAACCCACCTTCCCAAAAAACCCGACATTTCTAAAACCCATAATGGCCCCGTTAATGGTCAGTAGGTAGTTCCCCGAAACCTAATTTCCCAGGCCTTTCTTTGCCTGTGCTTTGTGGCTGGTTATCTTATGTTTTTTTTAAAACCTTGATTGATTGCAATGTGCAAAAAAACATCTAATTGCATTTTCGTCACATTTTTTTTTTGACTAACTGATTAGCCGTCACACCGATCTCCGCAGGGGTAGGCAGAGAAAATAGAGCGCCACACCGCTCTGACGTTGCAAACATTCTTCGCCTCTTCCACATTTATGCATGCCCGCCAATTATTCCGACTTCCGACCTGACCGCTTTCAAGTATTTGTGACATACTTGATCGTGCCAAGTTTTCCTCGGTCTACCTCTGCTCCCATTTACAACTACATTCGCATCGTAAATTTATTTGGGCTTTCTTTCGTAATTAATTCGTTCCACGTGACCAAACCATCTCTACACACCTTTCTTAGATTTTTAAAATGATTATATTGAAACTAGGTTAAGTTCTCTGGAGTTATTAGGTGTATTTTCCTTTGTGTTTTTTTTTTTTACATTTTGCAGAGCGTTGTTACTTTTTCATGTAGTTCGACTCAACACAAGCTATGCCTAAAGCGCCTAAATGCAGATAAATTATATGAACATTTATATTTAAGAAATAAATAAGTAATTAAAAAAATATATATTCAGTTCTTACATGTGCAGTAGCTTATTCCGTACCTTCTCAATTTGTTCCGAATATGGAACTAAGACGAACGAATAAGGCAATTATTAGATTTCTCAAGCAAATGTTTGTAAATCGTAATCGTAATCGAAATCGTTGAATTTAATGTTTCGCATGATGTAATGTACCTGTATGGACATATAGATAAACCTTAGAGCTAGGTCCTTGTATGTACAGCATCTTCCATCGTTCTGTCAGGGTTTTTTAGTATATTTATACGTACTACACGACACCTGACTCTTTTGACTTCTTCGCATAGCTCCTTCTTGGTATTCCTCTTTATCTCTTGCCTGCTATTTTAATAGTAATGTATTAATAAGGTTCCTTGAAAGGTTACTTAAATCTTTTTCATTCTAATTAAATTCAATTTATTTATTAATAATAAACATACACATTACAAACTAAAATTTAAAGCACATACATTAACAAAAATCTAAAATAAGCAAGAATATTATTGTTAAAGGTGTAGAAGAATCCCGCTTCGAAATATCCCTTCAAACACATGGAAAATATCAATATTCAGCGTGATATTGTTCAGCATAGCGGTAGCTCTTCCTACAGGCATAACCATCGGCAGGTTGGTCCTGTGTATAGGAATGTGAAACAATCTATGCCGGCGCTGTCTTAGGTAACTATCGGGAACATACAGACCAATGATCAGGATTATCGATCATACCGCGCAACAATCGATAAAAACGCGTAATCAAATACACATTCCTTCTAGTCTCTAAACTGCTGTAGCCAAGCATACCCTGGAGAAACTAAGCCAAGGATAATAGCCGTACTCTCTAATGTATAGATACCTCAGAAACTTCTTTTGTCTTTCTTTGTATTTTTCATCTATCCAGCTATTCTTTCCATACCTCTGCACCACCGCAGCTCGAACGCTTCTAATCTACCTCTATCTATCTGCGCCATCGTCCAGGTACAATCGCCACAATAGGATGGTGCACTCCGGGTATAAGTTTTCATATATTGACTTTTTTGTCATTCGGGCAGTGAAAAATGATATTTTCTTATTAAATGCCTGGCTAGTCGTACCTTTTCTGGTCCAGAGTCCTCTACGATTTTGCTTACCGCATATTTCAAACTCTTTATTTGGTCTACGGAATCTCGGTCTGTTTTTTTATTGTTGCAAATATCGATGGGAATTTTGTTCACGTCAATACAGTGTTCATTAGATTGACTCACTATTCAAGATACTACTACTATTACGTCGTTTATCCCCGCAGGGATAGGCAGAGAGGGTGGAACGCCACACTCTTCTGTCCTGACATACACTCCTAGCTTCCTTCAACTCCATACATCTAGGCATACATGCCCTCCGATTACGCAGACTTTTGACACCACCAGATTTTAGGTTCTGATTCAAGATGTCGTCGACAAATCTAATAAACAAGGTTCTAATCCATTCAATTTCGTCCCGTCTTTGTGCAATATATTTCTGCTGTTTATCGAATAGTGTGCCGCCTTATGTATAAGTACATCTTAGGGGTGACAGTGATTAGCATTGCCTTAGTCCTTGTTTGACTTTGCCCTCGTTTTTACATCGCAGCTATCCATGACCATTTCTTAAAGTATTCTACTGTCTTTGTAATTTTTCCTTAAATCTCGTAATACGTTTCACTTTTTTTATCGTTGTTTTTCAATTGACCTTATTACACGTCATTTCCAAGTCAATGAATGAAATATATGAGTATTTTTATTGAAATTGAAGCGTTTGTTCATTATCATTCCGATCCTTGAACTAAAATGTCCTCGTGTTTATCACAATATGTTAAATTCGTTTAATATACATATATTATATGGTATCGGAGTACGGAACGAGTGATTTTGAAACTGAAAGTTTCAACATCGCACGCGAGATCACCGAATTTCAAACAGCGCTATCCTTGTTTATTCGTATGTACGAGTATGTATTGAAAAAATGTATTTATTCGTCTTGAACTAACTCTAAACGGTGTCAAATGGTTTTATTTTATAGATTAGGCGTTTAATTTGCAAAACTTCATTTTAATTTATATATTAAATATTAAAATCTAACACAGATTTTTAGAACACTCCTTAAAGTGGTATTACACGAAGTAAGCGATGAATGATAAGGAAAGTGTTATTTTACCATAACACAATGTTAACAATGCTTTTAATTTAACAAAATACAAATTTTTTGAGTCTACTAAATTGTATTTTATTATTGAAAAAAAATTCATTTGAAAGCATTTTCTTTTCAAAAGGACTGTAGTTTGAAAATTGCCATAACAAGGCGAAACAATCGTAACAAATTTTATTTTTATGTGTTTTTGATACTAAAATACAATTAGGTAGACTAAAAAAACAGTGTTTGATTTTAACATTTAATAATAAACTATACGGTTATTTATAGATTTGGCGTTTAATTTGTAGATCTCCATTTTATTAGACTAAAAATCAATGCTTGATTTAATATTAAATATTTAAATTAAAATTGAAAAGTGAAAAATAATATAGTCTTTCTTCGCAACTTCGGTCAAAACGTATTTAGTATGTTCGCATATGTGTAAGTATAACACATACGTTCAAATAGAATCTTTTGAATTCCTACCACCATACCAGGATACCAGCAAGCACTGTCGGTCTCTCCATTGAAAAGAAATTTACCCAGATTATTGCCTGCCCAGTTTAACCGCAAACCGGCGTCGCGGCCCTAGGAGTCCCGTCTCGGGCAGACACAGGTTAGAGTTTACCGAATCCCAACAGCTGAGAGCCGGTCAGACCGAGTTCTGGGCCGGTATCATTATGTACATTCCTCGTCCTTTCTCGGAAGCAAGGGCCCGCAGCCGAAACAGGTACATAGATGGCGGTCGCATGGGCGCGCAACTCGTCAGCTGTTCGCAAATGGCGGCGCCTCGCATTTTGGCGGGAAACGTCACAGAACCGACACTATGAAACAACAACACTATCAAAACTTACTAACTAACCATTACGTCGCTTCCCCGCAGGGATAGGCAGAAAGAATAGAACGCCACCCCATTAATTATGAAAAATAATCCAGATAATAAATAAGAGATAATCCAGGTTTGTGAACAAGTATTTTTAGACACACTCAAAATGTTGCTAACTTACTAACTAACCATCACCCCGCTTCCCACAGGGGTAGGCAGAGAGAATAGAACGCCACTCCACTAATTAACTAACTATGAGAAATTACTACTATAATTGGAGATAATCCAGATTTGTCAACAAGTATTTTTAGACACACTCAAAATGTTATTCACTTACTAACTAATCAGTCCACTAACTAACTAACCATCACCCCGCTTTCCCACAGGGGTAGGGAGAGAGAATAGAACACCAGACCACTCTTTCGTTGTAAATATTATTTGCCTCTTTCGTATTCATGGATTTCCTCATCACACCCGCCGATTATTTCTACACCTGACTTGACCACTTTCAAGTATTTGACATACTTGATCGTGACAAGTTTTCCTCGGTCTTCTTTTGATTCTTTTTTCCAACTACGTTCGCCTCATAAACTTGTTTTACCGTTCTTTCCACACTCATACGTTCCACATGTCCAAACCACCTCAACGCGCCTTTCTTAATTTTATCGATGATGCTTATCTCAGGCTTGCATTCTTTCCTTATTTTACCATTCGAACATCTATCATACATCGCTTTGCCGACAGCAGTATAGCGTAGTCAATAAATACAGAACGATAATATACGAAATATTGACGAGATTTCTATAAGGCTGGGCCTACCTCAACGAAAATTGTTGCATGTTTTTAATAGCACGTGGCTTAGAATTTCGAGTCACTTGAAGGCGTATTTACAAATTTTGTTAATAGTTGAATAGTTCATAAAAAAACGAGATTAGGTCGATTTTGACCCATCGTATCTTACTGTCATCAAGTTAAAATCATAATTGTCCAGTAGGTGTTTTAAATGCATGTAAACGCAGCTCGTTTCGCTACGTTTAATGAAACGTTCAACGGGAATAAGTAGAAATATGGGATAACCCAATTTCGAATGCTATAATTATCTGTATGGTTTCGTTCATTTAAGAAACGTCACATTGGCAGCTGGTTTTTGTTATTAGCGCAAATTATTTATTTAACTTTCTACAATTCTTGACCAATATTATATGAAAGATATAATTTAAGTCTATGAAAACGTCTAAATCACGCCATACGACGAAAAAAAGAGTGAAAATTATCGATAGTATAAGCAGGAATAAAATAGATTTTTTTCACTAATATTTATTCAATATTACCCTGGACTGGCACCTGAAGCGGAGGGCTGATCACCTTTCCTTCGCGTGTTAACGATCAAGATAACACGTTTATATTATGCAGTGCCATATGCACCATTGGGGTGCGGATAAGGGTTTGAAGAAGACAAACAGGCGTTTGATAACGATGTGGAATGCTTCGAAACACGTGTCGCAATAGATATTACCAAGCCAAAATTAAATTTAAAATGAATATGTCTCTTCTCTTCAATAGGACTTGTCACAGACGAAAAACTAAATGCCAATAATACTTTTCGATTAATGGCCGTCTCTATAAGTCATTTTAATTGGTCAATTTGATACCTTCAATTGCTGTTGACGGACATTTAATATTTTAAAAAAAGTTCTGGGTATAAATTCAACAATTATATATTCTCTTCATTCATACTTCTTTGTAGGTTATATGATATTTGTGATTTATTACTTGTATCGTATATTTCCAACAAATTTTGACGAAAATATACCTGAATTCAGAAACCTTTTTACGCATTTTATGAATTTTGTTTAAATAACTAGACTCTACCTGATAATTGAAATAAGGAAATCGAATTATATGTCCATTTTTTAAGTGAATAGGAATTTGGAAAATTTAGAATTTTTTCTTCCAGACATACGATGACTAAACATTGGTTTACGAATAGAGAATTTAATACTTATTATTATTGGTTATTGTATATATTACTGTAAACCAAGTCAGTGCGTGATAATGCATTTCTAAGATGGGAGTTGAATGTAGAAATAATACAAGTAACAGAATTGAAACTTCTTAAATAATCAGAAAACACAATGACAAATATTACTTTATAAAATTAATTAACTTTGTTTTCACCACTTTTTTTATTAATACAATTTGACTTAATACAACTTTGACAAGAACCTTGTTATCATCAGGGCTTATTTTAATTCAAAAACATTAAAATACTCTCAAAAGTTGTTATTTGGGGTTGCTATGCAATAAATAATAAAAACAACATATAGGATTTTTACGGAGTGTGTGGAAGTTTTTGGTGAGAGTATTTTAATGTTTTTAATGTTTTTGAATTAAAATAAACCATGATGATGACAAGGTTCTTGTCGAAACCGGCTGGTTCAATTGTATAAATAAAAAAGTGGTGAAAACAAAGTTAATTAATTTTCTAATGTTTATAAAATGTGCCACAAAGTATCTCCGGAAAACATTCACAAAAACAAATATTACTTTTAAAACGCGCTGTACTTCACCTGTCCATTTATAGCGTGTGACGTGTACATCGACACTACCTTTTTCACTTATTAACATCCTTTACGTTCACTTGATAAAATATTAAATGGGAATTGTCACCTCTTTACTGTACGCTGTGCAGTTAGTTATGCGTTATGTAACGCCCTTTTCACATCAGCTGTATTATCTCGTTCCGCTATCCTTTTTCTTTGTGACCGTCACTTTTTGTCACCTCCCGCGTCTCGCCTGTAGATAAGTCAGGCGCCCGAGCTCCATTATGTTTCGCCGAAAGGATCAGGCGACCTACCCAGCGACAGGATTCTACGTATATTTCGTTGGCATTGTCACGTATCTTTTGTAGGCAGGTTCGTTTTTAAACGAATCTGATTTCAATTCATCTATTTTAAGATTTTTCATTAATAAATCTGCATATGCGGCGTAAATCTATATAAATTTATTCATTTACATATAATGTCCACGAAATACATGAATTCTCAAGCAATTCTAACATTATTAACTGACTTATTTTCTTTTCTTGAATGTTTTTCTCAGATATTTTGTGGCACATTTATAAACATTATAAAATAAAACATATTTTGGTATCGTGAGGGAAGGGTAATAAATTATAACCTAACTATGAGTATTTCAATGTTTTAGAATTAGTACATAAACCCTGAGGATGACAAGGTTCTTGTCGAAACCGGTTGGAAAAATTGTACCAATAAAGTGGTTAAAACAAAGTAGTTTTATTTTATGACTTATTTTCTGATCAAAATATTTTTTTTAAAATACTGTTTACTTTCCCACAAAATAAACAAATTAATTTCTAATTTAAAACAAAAATACTATTTTTGTATTGTATTTCAATATATGTTGAAAAAAATATGTATAGTTATTATTTTATTATATAAAATGCAGTTCCACCGAGAAATGTCAATACAAAACTTAAATATGTATTTACCAAGAACTCTATTTATTGTTTATAAATTCCATCACACGTTTATGAGGTAGGTATACATTTGTTATGTTATTTTGAATACCCATTTATCTTATTAATTAGTACCTACCCCAAGATATGCGAAACGCCCTGCGGGCAAAAAATCCCCCGACGATGAACTGCTTACTAAAAACATATCATAATTTATTAAACATTCTGACACCGCATTCGTGACCATCGCCTCTTATACTTGAACCACCCATCCCGGTAGACCGTAATCATCTTTTTATTTATCTGGACCCATGGAGTTTACTGAATACCATCAAACCTGAAGGAGCTCGAAATAACTATACTTATGGAACATCGAAACGCTGTGTAAACTTTAATTATGGATTCAATACATTTCCTATTGATTGCAAACGCAGCTTAAAATAAGAATCATTTAATTGAGCAGAATTATATGGCAATATAGATCATAAACTATTTAGCTTTTTCGATTATAATATTAATCACCGTGCCTTGTTTTTCACACGCATAGGATTTATGTTTTTTTAGACCACGGGTTCTCAAACTTTTTAGTCTAGCACCCCCTGCCAAAATATTTCGTCGATTCAGGAAACGAAATTGCCAAATGTCCTCTAAATAGAGGGGAGAGGAATACAAATATACTGCCCACTTCCTAGTACTCCATTCTGTCTGCTAAGGCCTCTACTAACCCGCAGAATATCTCTCCAGCCCCCACTTTGAGAACCTGTGTTTAAGACTTTTATTTTTGTTCCAGGTGCGAATAATATTTTAAAACGCTGGTGTACTTTAGATTGCCACATTCTGAATTTCGGCTTCCGTCATAAAAGTATTCGTTCTTTTCATTTTCTTATTTGGTAGAAACTTATCCATTAAAAAAAAACAAATACGTTAACTTGGTAAATATCGCTAAATATATTATACCACGTGTTTCGACGCACTCAATACCATATCGCTCACTCCTTTCAAGAACGTCATAAATAAAAAAACTTGATATTTCAGGAGAACGTTTTTGAAGTTTAAAAATATAATACAATGTATTAAAAATAAATATCAAGCCACTTATTAAACTTTTTACTGTGCAATAGATCTTTTTAACTTAAACCTGAAGGTTTTTTCTCCATTTGAAAAATATTTAGTATATTTAAAAAAAATGATTAAACAATACCTTTTTTTCAAAATGCAAAAACAACACTTTCCGCCCTGTAGCGGGTACATATAAAGTTAAATATATGCCGCTTTTGCTGGGATATAGTACATTTTCTGGGCATTCCGAAAACAAGCACAACTGAAAATTGACAATTTTTGATATATGACGTTGTTGAAAGGAGTGAGCGATATGCGAAATTTAGCCTGAATTTAAGTTTTGCTTTTGGTACGTTAAAGGGTGAAAAGGGGTAAGAATTGCTTCGAATTTCTTTGTTGGATTTATCAAATTTGTTGTAGATAATAAATGTTCATTTGTAATAAGCAATGTCTTCCAATCAATTAGCAATGAGAACACTCAAATTAAGCTATTTATCCTAAATTTCACGTGCAGTGTTTTAAAATAATGAGTGCATCGAAACATATGTTCTTTATATTACAGTAAAATAATTAGCGTTATTTACTAAGTTAAGGTTTAACTTGAAAAATACCACGTCATGTTTTTCTTTAAATATTGCATAACATAAGTGGATATGCCGGATGATTTCTTGTAGGTATAAATATTTGTTTCCAGTTTTTAACGCATTTTTTGTGATCTTTTTTGTCTTCAAGGATCCATAAAAACATTTTACACTTTGAACTTTTAGCCAGTATTGGCTTATTAGTCGTAAATTTTAATTACATATAAAACATTTTGAGTGTGCCCGAATACGTGTTCACAAATCTGGATTATTTCCTATCAGGAGTTATTTTTTACATTATTTTAGGACATCTCAATATAGACGAAGAAGAAAAAAGAGTTTGCTAAAAGTTTCAAGAATTTGAGTAGTGTGGTTGTCAATCATGGGTATAATTGGTGAATGTTACGCGTGTGTAAAGTGATCACTTAAATAATAATATTAATAAATTTGGATAATTTACGTTGCGCCATTTTCGTAAAATACTACCTCGAGAGTAAAATAATCGAGCCTTTGACGGTCGTAAGCCCTGTTAATGCCCAGACTTCCATATTCTTCTTCATCTATATTGAGATGTCCAAATATAATTTATTTGTATTGTTTAAATTTTAAACAAGTATCCTTTTCGCCTGAAACTATTGATTAGACATCCTGGGTCACAGGATTCCCACAGACAACATTCTAGTTATGCAAATCACTATCTGAAAGGATCTTTGATGTTGCAATCGTAAAAATTTATGCTCAGTCGGGATTATTGAAGTTCTGATCAATAGCATGCAGAAATTCAAAGAATTTAAGATGACCTAACGAAATCTATCAATAACAATGCTTTGGATATCGCTCACTCCTTTCAAGAACGTCATAAATCAAAAATCGTCAATTTTCAGTTGTGCGTGTTTACAGAATGTCCATAAAATATACTATATCCCAGGAAAAGAGGCATATTTTTAACTTAATATTTACCAGCTACAGGCCAGAAAATGTTATTTTTGCATTTTAAAGAAAATGTATTGTTCAATTGTTTTTTTTTAAATATATCAAATATTTTTCAAATGGAGAAAAAACCTTTAGGTTTTACCTAAAAGGATCTGTTGCACAGTAAATAGTTCAATAAGTGGCTTGATATTTATTTTTAATACATTGTATTATAATTTATTATTAGATTAAAACTAATATTTTTAGCTTTTCCGCTTTTTTATTTGACCAGCGACCGGGTTTCGTCGTTACCGACATCATCAGACTGGTCTGATGATGTCGGTAACGACGAAACCCGGTCGCTGGTCAAATAAAAAAGTGGAAAAGCTAAAAATATTGGTTTTAATCTAATAATAAATTAAAAATGCAATTCCATCACGAAGTGTCAGTGGATAATATAAATCTATTAAAAAAACATTGTATTATATTTTTTAACTTTAAAAACGTTCTCCTGAAAAATCAAGTTTTTTGATTTATGACGTTCTTGAAAGGAGTGAGCGATATGTTTAAATCTTTATTAGGCCACAAATACAGGATTCAACCACCGCCCTCTCCCATAGGTAATATAATCGAGATGTATTACAGGTATTTTGTAAATTGAAAGCATCGTTAACTTTGTGGTATGGTAATGTAACACTCTCCTTATCATTCATAGTAAGTCGATATTCATATCGTGGTGTGTCCCAATTTTCACATAATTTGTCTTGGACTTGAGCTTTGATCTTTCCCTTTTCCCCTTTTCCTCCTTCCCGTCCCTCTTCCAGGTATTTATTTTAAATTACAGTTTTTGGAAATATTGTAAGTGGTATGTTACAAATATCTGTTTTTTTACTCATGAATGTAAATGATATTTATGTAACTGTTCTGTAAAATTTCCAAATAAAATAAATTTTTAATAAAATATCTAAGCGACCATACAAGGACGAGTTAGAAGCGACATCATTTAATATTTGTAACTTGTACTTGTTCACCTCCGTAGCGTAAGCGCTACCATGCTGGAGGTCCCGGGTTCGATTCCCAGGGGGGACAAAATGAATATGGGTGATTTTCACTCTCATGTTTATTTATTATTTTTGACATCTCATCAAAGATGAAGAAGAATATGGATTGATGAGATGTCAAAAATAATATGAAAATAACTCCTGTAATTAGAGATAATCCAGATTTTGTGAACAAGTATTTGGACACACTCAAAATGTTGTGCATGTTTATTTAATTGGACTGGTACAAGAAGCGTAAGGCTGATTTCACTTGCACCTTGCCTTCGTGCAATTAACGATCAAGATAACACTGCGTTGCTACGATGCAGTGCCCTATGCACCATTGAGTGCGGATAAGGGGTTAAAAGAACTAGTACTTGACACAAAGGTTATGTATTATATTATTCTGAGGTGTTCACAGACATTTAACTTTTGACGTAGGATGTTTTCAAATCTGACCTGTGTTTTTTTTACATGGGTTTTAAAAGCGTTTCTTACTGTGTTTCTTCGCAAGTTGAGTGTTCGAACCTTTTCCTATCGCTGTAATAAATCTCGTTTTTCATTGCCGATTAATGAAGCATTATACTCGGACACTAAACCGCCTAGAAGAGCGATCTAAAAAGTAGTAAATGTTTTCATGGAGTATGAACGTGTAATTTAGAACACGTGTTTGGGATCACCGCGAAATTTGTTTAATAATTTAATCGTCCAGAGCACGGCGTTAGATCGGATCAACATCGTCGGGAAACTGCATTTTTTCTACAATAATTTTTTAACGTTCTCTAGCAGTTGTCAGCAACCTTTGCCAATTGTGAAATTCGCTACTCATTTTATTATTCAATTTTTTTTGTTTTTAATTTTCGTTTTTTAATTTATTTAAATGACCGAAAATTCTAAAATTTATTTTTTAATCATTACCTCTTACAGTGTATCGATTCAGTTTAATTCAATATTACAACATTTTGCGTGTGTCCAAATACTTAGAGGAGTTATTTTTTACATTTAATTTCTCCTTAGTAAAAGCTCTCCTCATACCACCATAGATGTCTTTAGTGAACTTTCGCATACTGTGTTTCGAGTACCTAGAAATTTCAAGGATTTGAGGAGTGTGGCTGTCAATCGTGGGTAGAATTGGTGAATGTTGGACGTGTGTAAAGGGATCACTTAGAAACCAGCCTATGACGGTCGTAAGCCCTGTAAATGCCTAGACTTCCATATTCTTCTTTATCTATGTTGAGATGTCAAAAAAAAGTTTAAAAAAAATGAATGTTATTCACAGAAGTGTTATAAGTATGTATTTTTACCACGGGTTTTTCTATTTTTTTAAGCACGATAAAATGTTTTTTTTTTATTGAAGGGGGTTCTCTACATCCTGATATTATCAACCTTGACAAAAACTAACAATAATTGGACTGTCGCCGCGCAGGGAATCTATTTTACTAGTGGAAAAAAACTTCGTAACCCCAAGGTTGACGGTGTCGAAGTGATGGAATCACGACCGGAAGATATTTTAAATAACCATAACATACGAGGTTCATTATACTCTATCGATGGGGTATGTAATTGGAGAATTGCCGACCAAATTCATTTTATGCCGTGTCATATTCATCATGCTTGATTGTTTTGGTCCGATTTGTGTGGACCGTCTCATCAACCATATAAGTATACGACATACGAATCTCACATCTTCAATATTGCTCTTTTGCTTCCGACCTTTGAACTACATACTTGCTTAGAAAAATCTTCTACAATGACTATAAAAAAATCTGTGTTGTTGTTTCGCTTGACAAAGTTTTACTACTATTTTGGAAGATGGAACGCCACACTCGTCTGTCTTGACATACTCCTTGCTTTCTCTAAATTCATTCATCCTGCTATACGTGTCCTTCGGTGACGTAGACTTTTACACGACCAGATTTCAGATTCTGATTGAATTGGTCGTCCCAAGTCTCTTCAAAATCAATATTTGCCAAATATACTATCTTAATCATTCTCTAGTCATCGTTTCGCTCCTTATATCCAAACCACCTCAAGTAATCTTTCTTAATGTTTTTAGTTATCCCTAACTCAGTCTAACATTCCTTTCTGATATCTTTATTTTTAATTCTTCAATTGTCTAATTTTTCACACGTTCGTCACTTCATCATTATTTTGGTAATAGCACGTTGTGAACTGCCAGTTTAGCTTCTATGTATAGTGTTAATAAGACACAATTGATTTAAATTGGATTGCTATTTTGAATACAAATCTTTTAAACAGTTATTCAAATTATTTGTACAGCACCATTCTGCTCTTGTTTTAACATCCTCACAATCCAAGTCCTTTAAATGCCCAGGCTTCCATATTCCCTTATCATAAAAGTTCCTTCGTTTGTAAATAATTTATCTTAATAGTATAATTAGATTTTTACATATTCAAAATATTGTTAAGATATTTCAACGCTTACGTCTGTACAATTTCCCTATGATGTTCCCCTGAAGAACCATTACTACAAAATCATAAAGCTGTGATCATAAAGCCCATATATCAAAGAACGTCTGTATGAAGAAAAAAATCCTAATTTCATACCCAGAGACCTAAGGGGGAACATGTATAATTTGATTTTGTGTACCTGGTTTAATAGACTGGAATCTACCATTATGATCATATATGCAAGATCTATATCGGTTAGTAATTTTACAGACATTCAATAATATTTTTTAAAAAGGTAGACTAACCCGCCGATGTACACTTATTTTGTTATGGAAAATTTAATAAATAAAAATATGAATAAATCTACAACTTTCCGATGTTTTAGTAATATGGTTGTCAATCATGAGTAAAATGGTGATTGTATAATCTGATTACTTTAACCAGCCAATGACTGACATCTACATCTGATAGCTGCCGACACATTCCCAGGTTTCGTAAAGAAATTCTTGATTTCTATTCGCCCCTATCCATTAAAAAACAAAACTTCTAATATCGGTATTTAATAAATCATGCAAAGTTTTTCGAAGTCGAAGATTTTTTTTTAGTTTTAGCGTTTAATTTGTAGAACTCCATTTTATATTATTTATTGACTCGGTATTAATTTTGTGGAATATGTTGATTTTTTTTTTAAATCAAACTAATATCAGTTTAAAAATGCCATAACAAGGCGAAACAACTGTCACAAATTTTATGTGATGTGTTTTTTAACAATTAAATACAGTTTGGTAGAGCCAAAAAATCAGTATTAGATTTTAATATTTAATAAATAAATCAATGATAAAAATGATATTTTATTTATTGTTTCGGCATTAACTTTGTGGTAAGACATGTTACAATAATTAAAGAAAACACTTCGTTTTTTACCACTTGAGTTTAATTATAGACTACATGTTTCAGAAGCTAAACTTCCATCATTCAGGTCTGTATAATAACTAAAATATAAAATATAAAATTGTTCTATAAATAAGGATAGGGGGAAAGTAAGGGGAAGGGGTTAGTCAAGGAACGGAGTTTGAAAACAAAGGAAAAATTGAAAGCAATGGCGAAGAATTTTGAAACAATATATTATTTAATAAATTATTATTAGAATTATCTTGAAAATTTAGAAATACAAAAAAACCTGAATTCTAATAATAATTTATTAAATAATATATTGTTTCAAAATTCTTCGCCATTGCTTTCAATTTTTCCTTTGTTTTCAAACTCCGTTCCTTGACTAACCCCTTCCCCTTACTTTCCCCCTATCCTTATTTATAGAACAATTTTATATTTTATATTTTAGTTATTATACAGACCTGAATGATGGAAGTTTAGCTTCTGAAACATGTAGTCTATAATTAAACTCAAGTGGTAAAAAACGAAGTGTTTTCTTTAATTATTGATAAAAATGATTACTAATGGTTTCAAAGTCCATATCACTGTCAGCGGGGCATGTAAGTTAATGCCAACTAGTGTGTACAATCCATCATTGACATCTACATCTATGTTGAGATATCAACAACAAAAATTGTACTATCCTATTGAGTCTAACTCTGTTTGTCTGTATATTTGGCCCTTTTGAGTAATTTGAATGTCCTGTTCCAGTCGTTCCGGCTATGACAGCGAGAGCATCGATGAATCATCTGACGACTCCGCCGCCACTGATGAGGCCGTCTCCACGAAGGGCGGAGTCAACAGGAAGTTCATTAACAAGGGCAGATGGAGCAAGGACGAGGTATGGATACTTTCTACATCAATCATTGTTTGGAAGGAGAAACATAACACACCGAATAAAATGACAAATCCCGGAATATGTAACAAACGACGTACTGGGCAATTAACTATACTTCTATTCAAATAACTTATCTTCTATTCGTTAACAAATTAAGATATTCGTTCATCTCACAATAGATGTCTCTAGTGAAATTCTAGTGAATTCAAGCACTATGTTTCGAATTTAAACAATATAGTTATAGAGCTATTTCCAAGAATTTGAGTAGTGTGTTTTTGTCAATCCTGGGTAGAAGTCTTGTCAAGTGTTTGTAAACTTCAATCAACGACGAAGCTTAAGTAATAGAGCAAGTTAATTGAGCTGTCTCCGTACGACCTTTGCCTTATAGAGACGAATCGTGGACAAGGCAAAATAAAATGACAGATGTACAAACAGAGAAATACGGAAATAATCTGCGGCTTAGATAAGCATTTCAGATAAAAATTTGAATGGTGTTTTACGATGGTATGGACGTGTATAGCGAAATTGAATCATAGAGGGGTTAAATCAAATACATATTGAATCATCATAGCCATTGCTCCTTGATGATAGGCAGAGTTCGGAATACCGTACGCGTTTTTACTGGCGTTCAATATTACCTTACTTTAAAATTTACATCTTGTCTTAGGTACTCTCCGGTTACGTAGAGTTACAATACCAATTTTAAAAGTTTCGGTCTTACCAAATTTTTCTTAACCGTCTTTGCCCTGAGGATTTTTATCCTTACAGATTTAACCATTCTATTGTCATCCTTTTTTATTTAAATGCCCAATCCATGCAGTATCTTTCCAATATCCTAATATACAAGAGCCTATTCTGATTGCTCGTTTTGTTTTCGTCCTTTATATTTGAGTGATTCATTTCCATATTGTGTATTGGGCCAGCGCTTCGTCGAGTTAATTAAAACGATTCATAGGTTTTAGAGGTTTTTTAATAAATGGTTTAGGATTCTCCATTATTTTTTTCGGCGCATTCATCTCGTTCGCGTCCATTTGCTTAATGATAGATTGTTGTTTTGCAGAAGTGTAATCACAAAACACTCGTTACGTCTAATGATTGAGCTTCGACTTCATTTAGAGTAGTCCGCCGACAACATGGTCCTAATTATGCGGTCAGCATTTGTTAAATAGTTTAATATTGAATTTACATCGCGGGTAAACCGTCCCGGCGCAAATTCTAAGGCCCGTGGTTATATATATTACACGCGAGTATAACGAGCTTCGGTTTGTGCGGACAATTGTTCGCCGGTGATTTATGAATGGCCAGCGTTCAAAACGTGCCCGATTACTTGTGATTTCTCATGGCGTTTCAATATTTGCCGAATATCGAAAACCGGTTGCTTTGTTTGTAATTTAATTTTGTTACCATACGTATCTGATACTTTAGCAAAAGCCACATGTGTCCGATACATCGTCCTTTTCTATTATGCGAGCCTAATGCTTCTTTAGATAGAAAAAATGTCTTCGGTTCCAAGAAAAGCTGTTTTTTTAAGCGCCTGCGATGACATTCGACTAACAAGTTTGATGATATTTATTCTATCCGTGTAACGTTTGCTAGTATTATTATTATTTAAAAGCTGCTTTAAAAACCTAAAATCCTAGGTGTAATAAATTCGAGCCTGTTTATTTTCTTGTACAGTTTCTGCACGTTGTCAATTGGTCCCTCGAGTTTTTTTGTTAACTTTGAAATGAAATATTTATAATGTTCCTTATCTTGGCGTTTTGTCGGGCGCTATGTTCATAAGCTTGTTGTATTAAGCAGAAGTGATATACCACGTTAACCGCATGACCGTGACAAACTGGTTTGTCAATCTCCTTGGTCATCAACTCCAGATCTATTTGAGTTTACGTTCAATTGAACTATAAACAGCTGACGTTATTGCGTCAACAACACTTTGCTCTTACGCATTCTCAAACATGGGAATTGTATAAACATTCTAAAAGTCTTTTCGGACGAGAATCACCGGCGGTAAATTATTCTCAGAAGCCGTGAAAGGTTTTTTAAACAATAATAGCACATAGAAGCGAACAAATAATATTTATGCCCCGGCCACTTTACCTACCTTTGGGGAAACTCTTTCGTCCTTAGGGTTTAAATTTTACAAAGAGGTTTCTAAGAAAATTCAACGATCCGTCGAACGGTCGGATGGATGTTCGGCTTTACTTTATTTAAAATTTTTGCTCGGAAGGGTGTGAATGGCGATACCATAAACCGAGCCAAATTAAGAATTATTGATGCATTACGCAAAGAACAATTGGGTTTCCATTTGCTTTAGGGTTTACATCCCGCTGGTATATCTTCCGTAATTATGAGTCGCTTACCGATAAACCCGAGTTCGTGTGCTTTTATTTTTATTTTTAATATTCTAGCTATAAAAACCCTTCATCTTTTAGATTTAGATCCATAAATTGCTTCTAATGATTAACAAAGGAGATCTTTTCGTCTAGTCACGACTATTTATCCCAGCTTCCAATTTTTTACCTCTGAACCCTTTCGTGCGAAGACTAGGGAAGATTATCAAACGTAATAAATTATTACTTTACCTGAGGACTAGTTCTCAGGTAAGGGCTGTTTGGATGCATCGAATGCATTCACCCCTAAATCTAATTTATAAAGGGGGGTCCGAACCTGTTTCTTTAATGCTAGAAGCGTCATCATTATATTGTACCCTTCCTTCTTATCGTGGATCGCGGTACCTGAAGCTTCAGCATTTGAATACGTCCCGAGTCCTTTGTTTTGGTTTTATTTCCGACGAAATTACTAACTCTTCGCGACCCTCTGTGAGATACCTTCTACTAAATATTTACATCGCGTACATTTCCTGAAGCTCTATCGAATAAATCAAACAAAATGCTATTTTCTAAACCTGATATAAAAAGAATTCCTCCATTTACGTTCCGCACATAGTGTCGGATCAAAAGTAAAATTTTGACTTTACTGTCGTGTTCGTGGAAATATAATACATATTTCCGGTTGTAATAATATGACAATTTATAGTAAAAGCTTCATCAAACTTAATAACAAAAAATAAACATTATTTTATAAGATTAACTTTGTAAATAAAATCTCGTTTTAGAAATGATATTTGTTTGTACAAACATTGGATTTAACTGTTCGTTCACAATATTTTTGGGCGTGTCTAAATCCTTGTTCACAAATCTGGGTTTCTGGGAGTTATTTTTAAATTTTTTAACACTTCAACATAGACGTAGAAGAATATGGATGTCTAGATATAGAAGCGCAGTCAAGGGATAACTGGAGAAGAGTCATCGCTTGGACAAGAGTCAGAACCCTCTGTAATGGGGACTAAGACGGGGAAGAAGGTCTCTGAAAGCTTTAATATGTTTTATTTTTTATATTTAATAATTTAACTAAAGTTTATTTTACTTCTACCTTTCTATGCCAAGTTAGCGTGATTAGCACTGCGTTCGGTATCGTGTTTATCTTTTGTTATTTTGTTCGTGGACCGCTCAGCACATAAATACTGATTAGTCTCGCGACCTTCCCAAGGGTATAACTGCATTTCATTCCGCTACCTATAAATCAGCAAAGCGAATCGTATTTCATATTATTTTTTTGATATCTCAACATAGATGAAGAAGAATATGGAAGTCTGGGCATTTTACGGGGCTTAAGACCGTCATAGGCTAGTTTAAGTTAACACTGCCAAATGCCAAAAACATAGGTGAAGAAGAAAATGGAAGTCTGGGCATTTACGGGGCTTACGACCGTCATAGGCTAGTTTAAGTTAACACTGCCAAATGCCAAAAACATAGGTGAAGAAGAATATGGATGTCTGGGCATTTACAGGGCTTACGACAGTCATAGGCTGGTAATCACTTTACACGCGTGTAACATTCACCAATTCTACCCATGATTGACAACCACTCTACTCTTTTTTTTTAATTACCTAACGTCCAAGTGATTCTGAAATCTAGCTACGGCTTATGCAACACCGCTTATCATGACCCTACTCAGGCTTCAACTTTTTAAGTTTCATAGCCTATGCCTACTCGTGAGTGGATTTACGCTTTATGTTTAAAGTTACTACAATTTCATGTAATTCATGAGTGAAAATTCTAGGCAAAAACACTCGCTAACCACACTACTCAAATTCTTAGAAATTCTAATATATTATCCAATTTCGAAACATTGTACTTGATTCACTTGAATTTTCACTAGAGACATCTATTGGTGACAAGAAGAAACATATTTTTTTATTGAGCAGCAACTCTTTTTTTGTTCGTGGGCTGCGTAGCACATAACCACTGATTAGTCTCGCGACCTTCCTAGGGGTATTGCTGCATTTCATTCCGCTGCCTATAAATCAGTAGAGCGAATCGTATTTTTTTTCGTCTAGCAGGTATCTGTTTTGATTTCGGTATGTTTGCTCCCTCAGGACAACCAGCTCAAGGTGCTCGTGGAGGAGCACAAGGAGCGCTGGGACATCATAGCGTCGCACTTCACGGACAGGTCTGACATACAGTGCCTGCAGAGATGGACCAAAGTCGTAGATCCGGATCTGGTCAAGGGACCATGGACCAAGGAGGTTTGTTCACCGTATTCTTTCTTTAGTCTAATTATACTTTAGTCTAATTATTGAACTGTACTCGGACGAATATATCGTAGTCGTACAGGAGAAAGACCAACTAACAAAACGTAAAATGTTCAGGAGGGCCATTTAAGTCACTTTTGCTTGGCAACAAAATAAACATCAATGCAGTTGGTCATTTTTAACAAGTCAACATATTATACTTCCATGTTTAAAATCGCTTTGGAATTTTTTCAGGGCAGTATTAAGCTAGTGAGATAACAATTAGTCAATAATCACGTTTTTGTAAAAAAAATGCACTTGGTCACTTTCTCCTGTATGACTACGATATATATATATATATATATATAAAATCATTGTATGAGAGAATTAAAAACGAAGATAAAAGAAAGGAATGTAAGGCTGAACTAGGGATAATTGAAAAGATTAAGAAGAGTTCTTGCAGATGGTATGGATATGTAGAGCGAATGGATAACGAGAGAATGATTTTGTTTATGTTTTTTCTTACGTAATCTGTATACATTTAAAAAAATTATATTATTAACATATTATGTCTTGTCGGTGGAGTTCTTTTTACACTCGTTTTTTATTGTTGTTTTTTTAATCTATCTTATCCTAATATACACACAAAAAAAAATGAAAAAAACAATTAATAATAATGTTTATGTGGCGAATGTGAGCGGGAGAACAGAACGAGGACGGCCGAAAAAGACTCGGCATGCTTAGATCAGTCAGAACCTAAAATCTGATGGTGTCAAAAGTCTGCGTAATCGGAGAGCATGTATGACTAAGTGTATGGATGTGAATGAAGCGAGGAGCGTATGTCAGGACAGAAGTCCATCCTCTCTGCATACCCCTACGGGGAAACGGCGAGATAGTAGTAGTAGTAGTATATCTCGAGATATGGACAATTCAAGTTAAAAGGACTATGCTCAGACTTTTATGTTCTTTCATAAAAAAGGGAAGAATGATACATGTTTCTTATCAAGTTTAGACACCTTTAAATTTGACATCTCATCCCTAGGGTAAATAGTCCAGTGTCCGATGTAATAAATAATATAATATTGAAACTTTTAACATTAACGGAATGGTGGTACGAATGGTATGCTCTTACATACCAAGCATACTTGTATACAGTTGAAACGGCTCGCTTGAATTTGAAATTGTTCGTCGCGACGATCTTGTATTTGTATGCAAATCCCCAGTTTGGTCTTCCATTATAATATACGGCAGTGGTGACATTCAACATTCGGTAAATTTCCACCGAGCGCTCCGTGGCCGGTGGCTGTCGCCTGGATACTTTATACCTTCCCCGCTATTTGTTTTGACGAATTCTCGTACCTCGGACGTGGACTGTGTTGAAAGCAGGCACTGATTCAGTTTCTGCGTCTCGGTCATGTCCACACCCATTCATAACTAAACAATGTCCGACATTTTGTGTTTCCTGGATGCCTGCGACTTGTTGCCTTAATAATCCATTCAGGAATCCTATAAATCAAGCAGTTTTTTGAATAAGTTACGTTGGACTATGTATCCAACGCTGATTTTGTACGCCTACGTCTTCGTTAATCACTATGTATAGTGTACACATTTTTTTCTCATTGATACGATCGCCCACTCGGTAAACAGTATCATTCATCTGTTGGCAGCAGGGTCGTTTTACTAGTCGACCAAAATCTCGTTAAATTACATTTTCAAGTTCATGGAACTTTGATATGGTGAAATGATGCTCCTTCTACTCAAATACCCGTGTTATATTGACTTTATTAGGCGTTATTTACACGCGAAATTATGAATATTTATTAATATTTTATCATCGAATTCAGAGTGGCCGTTGACACGAGTTTCGATTTTTGCCGTTCTCCGTCAGTGGCCAATCGAAATATCGTAGAACCTTCGTGACATTGAATTCGTATTTTTTACAATGCGCAATTTTGGTATCTCATTCATGTTTCGACGATCCTTCAAGCTGCGCGTTTTTTTATAGCGTAAGGGGTATTTTCACATTTTTACTATCAAATATTAGAAAATTCAAATTTACAATTCGTAAATTGCAAATTTTGCTCAAAAACTTATTTGTCGTAAATCGTACATACTATGCAATATTTAAAATTTAAAAAAATGTTAACCGTGGATTGAGTAAAAACTACAAAGGTCTTCTGATAACTTCTTAAGAATAGAAAACATGATTAAATAATAATAATGAAATAATAATAAATAGTTTCAGAGCTGTAACGTTTGTTTGGAATTTCACAAAGGCATGTAGCATTTATAGTAATCTCTATTCCTCCTGAATACCCTGTACTCCCATTCAGATATCATACTACCTCTTCCATCTGGCGTTCCGCAAGGATCGAGTTTTTGCTTTATTAATTAAAACTATTTTACTTTTTGTTTCAAACGTTTTTTCGTGTGATTATTTTAACATTGTATTACATCCATATTAAAATGAATCATTCGATTCGTTCCGTTTTCCCAAAAGCCATTAACGATCATACCTTATTCGTTCCTATGTTTGATCTTCGCTGGTTTTTTGGCACTTTAAACATATTTATAACCCTTTTTTCGTTATAATTATTTCATAACACCAGATCACACTCCATTGCGGCTAAAGATCCCTAATGGAATCATATAGTTTTTGCTCTGCGCTACATACGTTTTTATTTACAATCGGTTGTAAGATTACCAAAATTGGTATTCTTGGTACCAAATGCCTTCGAAACATATTTGAATGAACCCCCGGATTCCAGATGAACATTCGCCACTTTTATAACTAATGAACCAATCCAGTGGCGGTAAAAAGTTTAATTATATTCTGTAGCTGTGAGGATAAGGCGGCATACTTTGTAGTGTGATGATTATTCTGAAATGCTTAGTATATTTTGATCTATCCTGATGATGAAGTTTCTCTCGTATACGGGTAATTTAAAAAATATATTAAATGACTTTTAACCTTGATAATATTTGGTGAAATTATTTTTATTGTCCGTTTTTTTTTCATTAATTTTATCTGTTGTTTTTTGGGTGGTCTTATTTTTAGATGTTTATTGAATAATATGTTTCATTTTCATAATCTAGCCTTGAAAAGTTTAGCATAAAATTATTCTTATTTTTTTATCCATTAATTTTATTTTTAAATATACGAGTATCTTATAAAAAAAACAATTAAAAAAAAATAAGTTGAAAGAAAATTACAGAAAAACCTCCGTAGCATTTTTCTCATTGTTTACAAAGAGAGTAATTTTATATCTAGTTTTTTAATGCTATCTTAACAAAGATGAATAAGTTATTGAAATGCGATTAATAAAGCGGTCTGGATATTTGCAGGACCTACGACGTGTCATTGACTAGTTTAAGTGTTCTTTTTATACACTGTGTAACATTCACTATCGTCAAAACTCGGGATAATGCGAGTCTTGTAGTATATGTAGTCAATAATTTTTACTTTTTATTTTTATAGATACAACAAACAATGGCGTCGTGTATTTTTGGTCTCAAGGCTCAAGTGACCAAAAGCACATCGTCTCGTTATCACTGCTGACGTACAGGAATTTGTTACTTTATATTTTTAATACTGTTTTGGTAAGGATTATTCACATCGTAAAAATAATCTGTGCTTCAACTTACCACGACACTTTCGATTATAGTTCTACAGCAGCTCACATGGGGCTAATTGCACCAAATGCGACAATAGGCAACGAGCAAATTCCATCTCCACGGAGTAGGGCAATACAGTGATGTCTCGCATAAGTACTCAATTCGTTCGAAGAGCAATTTCGTTATGTGAAACGAGTTTTCTCCTAATAATACATGTTGAAAAAATACTTCGTTCTGTAGCATAAAATATGATACTGTACCTAACATAAAAATTCGCTCTCACAATTTTTTACTGTAATATTTATTTAATATTACCTAGGCTTGTAGGATCAAATCCTCTTGTTTTATCCTTTGCTTATTGGGCTTCTTGAAAAACCTTTCCAAGGTTGTCTGTTTTTCTCTCTTCTTCAACACCTGCCGGAAATAATGGGCAGGGGTGTCATTGTAGACATCGTTGATCCTGTTGGCCTAATCTGAATTTGGATAGTGGAGTGTTGGTAAACTCCCGAACTTGTCACCATTCGACCAGGATGTCCTTGATGCCAGCAGTTAAGATTTATTGATTTGATTGATCCTCCTTATTGTAGGATGAAGCATCTAGCTGGTCTAGAAGTGCTTGTAGCTATTTAATTTTCAGCTCTTCTTGGTGTTCTTCGATGAAATACGATATAGTCCGTTATGTAAATCGAGGTTCGTTGTGTGAGTCGCGTAATGGATGAACAGAATGTTTGTTATACGAGGTATTCGTTGTGCGAGCCATCACCGTACTAGCCGGCTGTTATATGCTAGTTGGCACAAATTATTTAATTGTAGTTGTTTTGCAAAATCGACCGCGACTGATTCCGCAACGTCCCATTGGATACTTTTATTTACTTATTTATAGATGATGACTTCAATCCTTTTATTCCATTCCCGATTATCAACTTGTCCGCGTACTATAACATATATATATACTCATTATATAGGGTGTTTCTTTTAGAGGTATACAAATTCAAATTGCCCCAATCAATTGATGGTTGCACCCGCCCTGTGGCATGTTGCGCCATCTTGTTGAATCCACAGTTCTGTCGCATCAATGCCGTTCAACTGACGTACGAAGAAGTCAGTAATCATGGTTTCGTAGCGCTCTCCATAGACCTAACATTCTGGCCGGCATCGTCTCAAAAAATATATGGGCCAATGATTCCACCTGCCCATAAACCACACCAAACAGCGACTTTTAATGGATGTAAGGGCGTCTCGACAAAGGCTTCTTGGTTTTCTCTACTCCGAATTCGGAAATTCTGCTAATTGATATAGCCATTTAACCAAAAATGTGCCTCATCGGTGAAAAAAAATTTGCATTGAAAAATAGGATCAAGCTGAATATTGTTTTCGGCCCATTCAACGAACCTACAACGCGCATAATAGTCATTCATTCCATTCGTGGGGAAATGGCAAAACTTACTGACTACAAATCAACTGTCAACTGTCAAATTGACAATCTGTAAAACAGTGTTGCCAGTTTAAAAATCAAACCTCTAAAAAAACACACTCTTTACTTACCTCAATTCGCGTTGCATTCTTGCGCATATACATACACCTTCTCGGAATAATTTTGCATATATTTTCCATTATTTTTTCTTGTCTATTATAACGAGCGTTTCCTTGGCTACTCGAGACATACCCAGGCACACATGCTACATACTCTTACATACGAATTTTCGAGACTCACTTCTCGTTTTTTATTCACTCTCTGTTTCAATACTATTCCACTTGATTTTTTGCACTTGTAACACTCGACTTGTTATTTTACGAGCAGGCCACATTGTTGGTCAAAGGTCTTTTTATTTATTTATAGTTGTTATTTCACCAACGCAATTTATTAATTTACTTAAACTATTTTTTTAAGTCGCTAATGTTGTTTTATTTTTAACCTTGGCTTAAGCGCGTAGTCCACTCTAAAAATGTTTTTTTTTTATTGGAAAATTTCTTATCTAAGCAAACTCAAAACTAGCATTTTTTGTTCCTTCTAGCTAAGAACATGTTTTATATATGATAACGAGAAAATGACTAAGAAAGTATATTTGGCGAATGTGGACGGGAGAACAGAACGAGGACGGCCGAAAAAGACTTAACACGACCAGAGCAATCAGAACCTTAAATCTGGTGGTGTCAAAATTCGGTGGGCATGTATGGCTAGATAGCTAGCGAGATACGCAGAAGTTTGTGGCGTTCCATCATCTCTGCCTACCCCTGCAGAGAAACGGCGTGATTTTAGTAGTAGCAGTATTAGGTGCATGTAAATTGAAAGAAAGAATTCGCCACATTCACTTTCGTAGTCATTTTCTCGTTATCCATTCGCTCCACGTGTCCATATCACCTTAAAGAACTCTTCTTAATCTTTTCAATTATCCCTAGTTCAGCCTTACATTCCTTTCTTATAGCTTCACGAGCTTATGAGTTTGTTTGATATTCAATATACGAAAATCTCATCGCAATTATAAAAAGCTAGTCCTAAGAGAGCAGCTTATTTTTCATCCTTCGTCTTACGGAATAATAATTTCAATGAAACATCGGTAACGTGTGTCCAAAATTACAACAGCGAAAAAAAACACACTCAGGAATGCCCGACGTTAATTTATTATTGACACGTCCCCATTGATTTCTTCTTCATTTCGTTTTCCTGCGGCCGCGACTCGTACGAAAGGAAAAAAAATAAAATAATAATAATATAATGCATAGCCGAGTTACGTCACTGCGCGGGACCGGTCCAGCTGTTCGTTATTCAAATTCAAATCTGCTCTTCGGTTGGCAGATAAAAAATTCGAATCAACTAAATATCCTGGTAGGTAGGTACTGCGGCCTTGCCGACTGCTGGGTAGGTACTCCGCACGCATACAGGCGCCCTAACATGCTACAATACTATTATTTGATTTATATATTTTTTTATTATTTGAGCATTTAATTTTACCGAATGGCAACATCAAATTAAAATAAATAAAACACTCTCCTTATCATCCATTGTTCACTTACTGTGATACCACTTTTATAAACACTCATTCGTGACTACCGGTTGCGGAAAATCGTTCCATCATCAGTTCATTTAAATAAAATTACATATTACGATTTGTATAAAAGTTATCAATGCTTTTAATATACAAAATATAATATATATAATTTTAAAATAATCAAATACATAAGCTTTTCTCAATCCAACATAGATGGCTGTTGTGAACTCGTATGTATTGTGTCACGAGATTGATCAATACATATAAGAGTTCATCAAAAAAAATAAAACATCTAGTTCACAAAAAAATTAGTTGTGGGGTTGTCAATGATGGGAAGAATTTTTCATTGTTTTTAACTAACTAACCATCACGCCGCTTTACCGCAGGTGAATAGAACGCCACACCAAATCTGTCTTTGCACACAATATTCGCCTCTTCCACATTCATACACAGACGTCGATTATTCGATTATTATTATTATTATTATTATTTGTGTAATATATATCTTTTATAAATATCATCCTCCATTTTTCGTTTCTGTTCAACTTCATTCCGATTCTGCAAATGAAAAAAGACACATCAAATAATTGACGCTTTTAATTATAAAAAAAACACATAAGGAATCTTTATTTAAAATTTGCAGTGTTAATTCAGATGTTCCTCTCGAGTGAAAATATCCTATTTCAAATTCGGCATCGTAAAATTCCGAATTGGCGAATCGCGATCGTAAAACTTCACGTGTGCCGCGAGCCGCGAGCGCCATCTGACACTGGCGGCCTTGAAACGTAACGGACTACTTTGCCGCCTTTTTCGTCCCCGTTTTTTTCCACGCCGGCATCCAACATGGACAATATTTGAATATTTTTTTCGGCGACTAGATGTTTTCGCACCTCGGCTCGAGGAAATGGTTTAGCTGAAACAACTATTTGCATACTGCATAAATCTTCCATTACATAATCATTCAAGGAATAATATGTAAAATTTAAATAAACACGAATATCGGATTACACTTATGGATATTGAGAGTTTTTTATGCCTTTTCATTGATTGGCTGATACAGTATTATTATTAATTTATCGTCTCTGCAATATATCAACGAAATACTAATTAATGGGTACAAATTGAAATATCTCATATCAAGAGTAAAAAATTGATGATATTCTCAGAATTTTTAATATAATTTTTTGTTTATACATCATTCCCGCAGCATAATTTAGCGGTTACCGCAATTGGCTACCACTCTGGTGGTCGCGGGTTCGACTCCCAGGGGGGTTAAAATAAATATAAGTGCTTCTTCACTCAGATGTTCGAATGGTGAAATGAGGAAAGAATGCATGGCTGAGATGAGCATTATTGATAAAATTAAATAAGGTGTGTTTAGATGGTTTGGACATGTGGAACGTATGAGTGAGGAGAGAATGGTAAAACAAATTTATGAGCCGAATATAGCTGGAAATAAGAAGCAAAGGAAATCAGATATTGAAATACAAATGAGAAAATATAACAAACGAAAATATATTTTTTTAAAACAAAAGGTAAGAAGCATGTTTAAAAAAAAACAAATGAGAAAATATTCATAACTAATCACAAATATCTTTCTATAAAGTATTTTTTCAGTTTGTTTATTTTGGATCCTTGAATGGGTTATATTTTATATATCGCTCACTCCTTTCAAGAACGTCATAAATCAAAATACTTATTAAATAATTATTCAGGAGAATGTTTTTAAAGTTTAAAAATATAATACAATGTATTAAAAATAAATATCAATCCACTTACTGAACTTTTTACTGTGCAACAGATCTTTTTAGGTAAAATCTGGAGGTTTTTTCTTCATTTAAAAAATATTTAGTATGTTTAAAAAAATAATCAAACAATACCTTTTCTTCAAAATGCAAAAACAACACTTTCTGCCCTGTAGCGGGTACATATTAAGTTAAAAATATGCCTCTTTTCCTGGGTTATAGTATATTTTCTGGGCATTCCGAAAACACGCACAACTGAAAATATACGATTTTTTATTTGTAAGTTTCTTGAAAGGAATGAGCGATATGTAAGTTAGTTTAGAAAAATATGTACAGAGATAGTTGTCCACCTTTTTCTGGTGGCCTTACAAGCATCTGATTAGCGATGTATGCAGAAATATAAGCCAAGTTGTACGTTGCAGGAGGACGAGAAGGTGGTGGAGCTGGTGAACAAGTACGGGCCCAAGAAGTGGACGCTGATAGCGCGGCACCTGCGCGGGCGCATCGGCAAGCAGTGCCGCGAGCGCTGGCACAACCACCTCAACCCGGGCATCAAGAAGTCCGCCTGGACCGAGCAGGAGGACCGCCTCATCTACCAGGCGCACCGCCAGCTCGGCAACCAGTGGGCCAAGATCGCCAAGATGCTGCCCGGCAGGTGAGCCCGACCCTCTCTCTCAAGCAAGCAAGCGGGTATTATCCTCTCTCCAGGGTATGCTTGGCTACAACAGTTTAGAGACTAGAAGGAATGTGTATTTCATTACGCATTTTCATCAATTCTTGCGCGATATGATCGATAATCCTTTGATCGGTTATCAGCCCAAATAGTATACTAATCAGTAACCTAATCAAAAGTAACTGCAAAACCAATTCCAATCTGTAGAATGTTTTTACATCTCACGCTCTGCCAAAAGTATATTATTTAACACTCCTTATCATTCATCGTTCGCTTTATGTAATAACATTTAGTATTACACAAAGTGAATGATGAATAAGGAGAGTGTTATATTACCATACCACAAAGTTAATAATGCTTTTAATTTACAAAAATTAGTATATTATTTATTGATTCGGCATAAACTTTGTGGAATGACATGTTGATTATTAAAAAAAAATTAAACACTTGTATAATACCACTTATTGCGTTTAATGTAATTACACACAACTAGTTTAGTGTTAATAGAAAAATTATTCAATACTATGTTTCAATAATCTACCTAAAGTAAGCAAATAGAACGGTTATAAGCGTCTCACGCTCTTTCCCGACAGTATGTAAAAGATGCTCTTAAGCGTTTACCGCAAACAGTGTGTTAATTAGTTAATTTTTTCTAGAACGGATAACGCCATCAAGAACCACTGGAACTCGACAATGCGGCGGAAGTACGAGAACGAGGAGCCCTCTCACTCGGTCGGGAGGCGGAAAAACTCGCGGTCGAAGCCGGCCGCCTACAAGGCCGCCGTCTCCGGGATCTCCGGGACCTCCGCGCCCCACAATGTGAATAGCTCGGGTTGTAGCGAAGCCGCGCTTGCGTCCCGGCAGCTGGCGGGGTCGGGCTACCCGGGTGACTCGCCGCAGTACAGCAACTGCTCGAGCGACGTGGCCAGTTGCTCGCGGCTCGTGGAGCTGCGCGGCTTCGAGCTGCTGGACGCGGACCACCCGGCGCCCCCCTCCTCCGCCTGTCCTAACCAATCCGTCAAGCTGGCTTTCAGCGATGTTAGTTTGTCTCGTGTTTTTGTTTTTTTTTTATCGGGCTGCGAAAAGGACGAAACACTCCATAATAGTCTTTCACACAAAAATTAAATTAAAATGTTTTGTTATATCGCTCACTCCTTTCAAGAACGTAATAAATAAAAAAAACTAGATTTTTCAGTAGAACGTTTTTAAAGTTTAAAAATATAACACAATCTATTAAAAATAAATATCAAGCCACAACTAACATGCACAACTGAAAATTGTCAATTTTTGATTTATGACATTCATGAAAGGAGTGAGCGATATAAGCCAAGTAAAAACATAGTATAGAAATAATAAATCACCAACATTGCATTATTAATCTAGGTTTTACTCCACCACAAAAAGTTATCAGCATTAATAGAAAAATGTAAATAATTCCTATACACGAGTGTTTCACCTTTTTCACAGTCTGATATCAATGTGGATAAAAAATATTCCTTCAGTTAAATATTGACAAAATTCAATTTTAGTACAAGACTATATTTTTGGTGGTTATTCTTTAAACCATTAGGTTTTTAAACCATCACAACCCATGTGGTTTTGAGTGTCAATAATTTTGATAATCGTCTCAAGCAATCGAATGGAATAGATTGATCTTGAGTCAGTTGACATTTTAATTAATCATCTAGGTAGGATAAACAATGGTTTATCTAAAAACGTTAAAATAATCAAATTTTTTTATTTTGTATTTGTCAAATTTCTAGCTAACTTTATTTGATTAAAGAAATAATTCAACATTTTGTATGAAGAATTATTAAAATTTTGATAGCGGTTTTAGTAAAAATAATATTCTCTGTTAGTAAAAAAATTAAACAGTGCTACACAAAATTAAATGTGTTTTTCAATGTCACGAAAAATTTAGCATATTTTTCATCAATACTAATTTTTTCTAACAGCCTTTCTAATTTTACTTGGTAAATACTACTCTTTCTTAAAATTTATTGTTACATGTATTTCAATGCATTTCTCGTCATTATCAGACACCATTCCTATAATGATCTGGAATGCATCGAAGTAAGAAATAGTGGTATATACCAAGTAAAATTCAAATTAGAAATGGATAGATCTAAATTAAAATAATAATAATACTTTAATGGAAGTCTTTATTAAATTTTTTATCCACATTGATAATTTTTATGTTATAATTTGTTACGATTTATGTTTGCTTTCCGTGTTTATAATGCCATGAAAAAAAAATCTTTTTCTAGTATCATTATTTTATGAAATAATAAAATTCTTGGTAGTAAATTAACATCTACATTTCACCAGCTTATTATATTACATTTCCATAGATTGTTTTCTGAATAAATAATAATTATTTTGATGCATTGTGTAATATGTAATCATATTATAAATAATGAAAAATAGGTACCAAAATGGTTTACGGACACAGTTTTAGTCATTCTTAGTAATAATCTGGAAATTAGACAAGTAAAGCTGGAGACTGTGCCTCAAAAAATAATTGGCATTTATTTATATCTAAGTAAAATATATCACTCATTTGTGACCAATATATAATATGTGATTTGAAATGGACACATTTGGAGTGTAAATTTATTAAGTTATGTTACCGTGCTATTTTGTAATTTTTTTTTTTTTTTTTTTTAAATCCGTCCGCCGCAGGAAAATTTTGTCCGCCTCCGTAGTGTAATGGTCAGCACGCTCGGCTACCATTCTGGAGGTCCCGGGTTCGATTCCCAAGGGGGATAAAAATAAATATAAGTGATTTTTTCACTGTAATATTTATTCAATATTACCATGGACTGGTACCTGAAGCGGAGGGCTGATCGCCTTTCCTTCATGTGTAAAACGATCATGATAACACTGCGTTTATAAGACACAGTGCCCTATGCACCATGGGGTTGCGGATAAGGGTTTTATTACATTATTATTATTTTGTAATAACCAGTTAGAATGAAGCCTTCCCGATATATACATGACTACCCAAAGAGTGCTACAAACGCATCTCGTGAAAAATCATCAATTTTGAGTTGTAACACTTTAGTTAAGCGGTTGAGAGATTTGGTGAATTAAACAAAAATAATCAAATTCCTCATTTCTCACTTATACATTTTATTTTATTTTTTAAAAAATAAACTGATTATTTGGTGTAATCAATTTTCATGGCATTATTGTAGTTATAAATGTGTTTTTTTGTTGCTGTCATTGTCGCTGTTAAAATTCACAAACTAATTGCACAATACAGATGACTGTTTAGAGACGCCTACATATATTGTGTTGGTATTGCATGCTTTTATTTGTAAGTGCTTTTTATTGTGTTGCTGAACAAATTAAAATTTGATGCTGCATTCACGCTTATTCCTTACTTAATATAGTAATAGAATAATCGACTTTGTATTTGATGTCTTGGTTTACGGTAAGGTGGGTCACCTTTTGATGCATTTTCACGGGCTTCAGTTTTAAAGGTCAGGATACTTGATCAAAATGAAAACCATTAAAAATAATTTCCAAATCCATGCAAAATAAATCAGCAAAATATTGCATTAATTGGAGCATTTTAATGGCATTATTTATGTATGGCAATTTTTTTTTTTTTTAATCACAGGAGAGGGTGGGGCATGGATATCCTCTGGCGTTTTTTTTCTCGATCATTCTCTCTGTTATTAGGTGCAGGAAACCCTCTTGTCTCAAATCGGTCATGCGTTGAGACATGAATGATAAGTAAAATCATAGATATTTAAAAAAACGCACTCTCCTTATCATTCATCTTTCGCTTTGTGTAATTTGTAAACACTTGTCAACATTTTGAGTGTGTCCAAATACTTGTTCATGTTCCATATTCTTCTTCATCTTTGATGAGATGTCAAAAAATAATATTTGTAAACACTTATTCGTGACTGCCGGTTTCGGAGTAATCATTCCATCATCCGGTCATTAACCTCTCCGGGAGTATGGACGGAAATGAACGTCAGTGCGAATTTTCCTTACAGGAGTATCGACGTTAATAAATGTCGAAGTCCGTCTGTCAGTTAGTATGATGTAATTTGTAAAGCAATGACATCTGTGGATATTTGTGTGTAATTTTGTCATAATTGAAAAATATTTCCAATAGGTGTTTTTTTATATATAACATAATTTCTATCTTCATAATACATCAATTTAATGAAAAAAAAACATGTAAAAGGAACCCACTCCCCAGAGAAAGTCGGACATCAATTTTTGTACTCCCGGAAACGTTAAAACAAAATTATTACGGTTTTACATTTGTACAAAAATAAAAGTGAACGATGAATGGTAAAGAGAGTGGTATATTACCATACCACAAAGTTAACAATGCTTTTAATATACAAAATATATTTCAAAAACATTCTACTAATACAAATCCAAATCGATTAGTTATACAGAGTGTTTGAAACCAGCGCTAATGTTTGTTTGTCCCGCAGGACTGGCCCGTGGAGTTCTACAGCAACGACCCGTCCAACAGCTGCCACAGCACGGCCTCCAGCGAGTCGGCGCCCGCGCAGCAGGCGCAGCTGCAGCTGCCGCTCCTCAACAAGCAGCAGACCACCAGCCGCCAGGTGCTGCACTTCCGGGAGCTGCTGCGGAAGCAGATCCACTCGGTGGACCGGGACAGCGCCCGCGAGAGGGTCGTCGTCCTGGAGAAGAGCGACTCTTCGTCATTCGGGTGAGTCACACTCAACACAGGCTGTTTCACCTTAGATGATATTTGCTGCGTGTTTGGCACACATAGCAGTATCCAACATTCTAACCTCAATTTCACCTGTGACTATTAACCAAGTGACTATGTGTTAACCTTTGTCCGCTTCCGTAGTGTAATGTTCAGCACGCTCGGCTACCGTTCTAGGTCCCGGATTATTTATTTGATTCCCAGGGGGTGGGTCAATTAAATATAAGTGATTTTTCACTCTGATATTTATTCAATATTACTGTGGACCGGTACCTGAAGCGGAGGGCTGATCACGTTTCCTTCGTGTGTTAACGATCAAAATAACACTGTTTATATTATGCAGTGCCCTATGCACCATTGGTTTGCGGATAAGGGGTTAAAACATTAGTATTATAAGGCCGATGGACCGATCAAGTTAAGACAGCAGCAGGCAACTCAGTGGTTGGAGCGCAGTCAAGGGATAACTGGAGAAGAGTCATTGCTTCCACAAGGGTCACAACCCTCAGTAATAAGGAATAAATGGAGAAGAAGTATTATAAGAGCTACTTACTCCATATTTTTTGTAATCTAAAAAATTATATTTATAATATCAAATCGTTAAATGTTTCAAAATATTGCTTTTGATAAAAACACAATAAGCCAGTACGGCAAGTTATACATACTTATATATCGGGATGTTTTGTCTGGTAGCGACATGTTATTTCTTTCACTCTAATAAATATGGTTTACTATTAGATTACTCCACTTTCGGTTGATCCGATTATCGTATCGCTCTCGCTTAGTCAGCGCTCGGCTGCGCGTTGGAAAGGACGTGGAATCTATGACTCTTGAGTTAAGAGTCGCGTACTACTATTTCTATACAAATATGAACTGGAGTCTTTTGTTACACCGCTTCGGATCACTTGTAATTTTTGAATGATCGGTACGGGAAAGGTTAATACCACCTTTACTACAGTAATCCGTGCCGGCAAAATGGCGCTAAACAAATGTGTGTACATTGTCATGTTTATTCCTATAAACTGATACTTTTCAACAGACTAAAACTGAACCGAAGTTTTTGTCCGCCTCCGTAGTGTAATGGTCAGCACGCTCGGCTACCGTTCTGGAGGTCCCGGGTTCGATTCCCAAGGGGGGTAAAATAAATATTAGTGATTTTTTCACTGTCATATTTATTCAATATTACCCTGGACTGGTACCTGAAGCGGAGGGCTGATCACCTTTCCTTCATGTGTAAACGATCAAGATAACACTGCGTTTATATGTCACAGTGCCCTATGCACCATTGGGGTGCGGATAAGGGTTTTATTATTTATTAAAAGTGAACCAGTAGGAGCTATCTTGACTTGAGTTTGGATTAGTGTGCGGACAGAAGCGCAACACGTGAACTTCCACACTGCTCGGCTCTGGAAACGCCGATGCGCTCGCACTGATGAAAAAGGTCTTATTGATATATTTTTGTTACAGATATTCGAGTTTGATGAAAATATTGGAGAACGAAATGACTGTCAAGTCCGACGCTCTCGTACCACATCCCAAAATCAAAACGTCCAACGAGGAAGAGGATCTAAAACCGGTTCCAATTTCTCCAGGTAATTATAATTAAATAATTACAATATGACTTTGTTTTGAAATCACATTAAATATTTTATTATATAGTAGAGTCTCGATTATCCGACCTAAACCGGCCGCGGCAAGGTCGGATAACACGGAAAATTATGAAAAGGACATTGAAAATGTGTTAATTTTATTTGCACATTGAAAACTTTTCAAATATCTACATGTAACATAACTGAATGTAACGAGCTATAACACTAAAATGCACTTACGGCAAAGGCACTGAGGACTGAGGACTGTCACCTGGCGCGCGAATATAATGCGCGCAGTCGGGTAATGGAAAGGGGCATTGCCCCGGAGGGTCGGACAACTCGGAAGGTCGGATAACTGAAACTCTACTGTAACCGTTTCTTTTTCAAGACTGATTAACACTTTAATATGTGTTTTTTAAAGATACATATTGTGATTTAAAAATGAGAGGTTGTAATCGCCCAGAACTTAGATTACAGAATCAATTTCTCAGCATTTTTTATTCAGCACCATTTCCCAAACAATTACACAAAGAAACTAAACCAACAACCTCCTTAGCTTAACAATACCTTCACCCTGCCATGATTTGGTGAAGTTTGTGAGTTAAGAAAGTGCTCACTATAACTACAGCAGTCGGAGCCATTGTTTGACTATCATCTATCATATTATTTTGTGAACAAGTATTTGGACACACTCAAAATGCTGTAAATCATCTATCATTATATGTCACGCCTCTTCTTCATACATCAAATAGTGTATGGGATAACAATGATAACATTTGTTTTGTTTCAGTTAAATTCGAACCTAGCGAGTTGCCGCTGATAGCCGTCTCACCAGCCAAGAGCGGCTCCACGAGGAACAACTCTCCGCCCCCCATCCTCAGGAGAGCCAAGATGAAGAAGATCGGAGCTGGCTATGCCAGTTCTGCGAGCCATGCTTTGGTAAGTACTCTTTAATACCATCTAACCGCTGATCCTCTTAACGCAGTAGGCAAATTCTAAATTTAAGCTTGACATCTGTTTTTTTTTCGTTTTGTCGTTTTTTGCCTTTCAGCGTGCAATATGAAAGTCTCACTGTACGGTACCCCATATTGTGATTGGTCGTTGTACTTCTTCTATTTGTGTCAGGTCCCCCTGACGTCAACCATCACTTGAGAGTAATTGTCCTTGCCTCGGACAGCTCCAAACAGTGCCTCGACAGTCCTGATCCCCGTCCAATCTCGTATATTCCGGAGCCAGGAGATCTGTGTTCTGCCCACACCTTGTCGACCCTCTATTTGGCCTTTTATGATTATGTGTAATAGCTCGTACTTGTCTCCTCTCAGCACATGCCCCAGATAGGACACCTTCCGGACCTTGATATCACTCAGCAACTGTCTCCCTGCTCTAGCTCTTTGGAGTATATGTGCGTTGCTGATTATATTGGTCCATGGAATGGTAGCATTCTACAATGTAGCCACATTTTGAATGCCTCTAGTGGGTTCATAATGCTGACTTGTTCCACGATTCAACTCCGTATTGTATTTAAGTACTGACCTGATAAGTGCTTCCTCAGTCTGCAGTGTCCTGTTAAGGTCCTGGTTAGGATCCTTATTTGTTTCTTCTTAACCTCTAAAGGTTCTATAGTGAATTTCCACGAGTACCCCATGATCAGTTCCTTCGTGTTTTTTCGCGCATTTGGTCTTTTAGCATTTTGATTTAATTAGGAGATTTAATAATATTTTTCCCCAGATGCTGAGTGACGACACGCCAAACAAGCTGATCCTCAGCACGACTCCCATCAAGCAGCTTCCCTTCAGCCCGTCGCAGTTCTTCAACAGCCCGCTCCAATCCTTCCAGTCCCCGACGCACTCCACCCCGGAGAAGAGATCATCCCCTCACGCTGTAAGAGTAAGTTGACACAATTCGTCTTACCGTTCGGTTTTCAATCATTAGTCTTTGACTGTTCATATTCCAACATTTTCGTACTTTGTGCAGTTTCAAAACTACATGCAAGGTGTAACCTTGAGAACCATATCACTTAACTGTTTAAAAAACAACAAAAAGTAGTCAACACGCTCGGCTATCGTACTGTTGGTCCCAGGTTTGATTCCCAGTGAGGGTCAGATAAATATGAGTGTTTTCACTCTAATATTTATTCGATATAACCTTGGACTGGTACCCGAAGCGTAGGGCTGATCACATTTCATTCATGTGTTAACGATTTAGTAACACTGTTTAATAACACTTTTAAATTTTGACCTATAACATTTTGACCTGTATTTGTGCTATTGTTGTAATTTGTATTGATGTGATGTGACAACTTATGACCATATGACAAATAAATAAATCAAGATAACACTGCATTTATATGGTGCAGTGCCCTATGCACCATCGGGTGCGGATAAGGGTTTGAAAAAGGAGTTTCAAATTGGAGACTGCAGTCTGAGAATCTGTCTGTTTCTGTTCTGTGTCTGTTTTAAAATATATCCTTTTTTTCCTAAACAGGAGAGCGGAGTAAGTCCGTTGCACACACCGACACCGAACATATATGGATCGAGCGGTTCCAACATCAGGGCCCTGCTGCTGCAGCACACTCCCAGGTAAACAGTCTTCTGATGTTTTGTAAAGTTCATCCCTTACTCTTCAGATTTCTATGAGATACTAGATTTCTGTGAAGGAAGCGAGGAGCGTATGTCAGGACAGAAGAGTGTGGCGTTCCATCCTTTCTGCCTACCCATGCGGGAAGCAGCGTGATGGCAGTAGTAGTAGTAGAATTGTTATAATTCATACTGTTGCATATTCATCACACACCTAGGTGTTAGAATTAAGTCAGCCTTTAATAACTAGATGGCGCAGTGAGTACTTTCTTGACATTTAGTTATTGTTATCAGAGATCGTGCATTTAAGGATTAATTAAATTGCAGGACACCGACGCCGTTCAAGAACGCGCTGGCGGCGCTGGAGAAGAAGTCGGGGCAGGTGAAGTACGAGCCGCCGTCGCCCGGCAACCTGGTGCAGGACATCACCGAGATGTTCCGGCGCGAGGAGAGCGGGGCCGGGGGCGCGCAGCTCGCCGACTCGCACTACTGCTCCGGGGCCGAGGCCAGCGCCACCTTCGACAGCACCGCCTTCAACAGCACCGCTGGCCAGGTAGGACACGTGACCGATCTGATTTTGTGGTCGCTTACTAAGCCCATTGGTACTTGATCACGGGCCCACGCGTTCCAATCTCCTCAGAAGTTGCAATTGATCATTAGGTGAAATCATGAAAAAGATAAATGCTCAATCCGCGTTTATTTTAGCACAAAACATTTTTGATTACAAGTTGACTTGAAATTTAAGGATACGTAAAATTTACGTGCTTCTACTCTACACTGATATTTACTAAACTATATTCAATAAAATGTTACAACACTGTGGTTACACGAGACACAGAGGTAGTACGTATCGACAGTCACGGCATCGGTGGCGGAAGAGAGAAAGTACTCTGCTTTGCTTTGGCCTATAAAGACTTGGTGATGTCACTTTGTATGTTCGTAAACGCGCGGGCGTTCACCACAATTGGAACAAGAGGACCTTTCATCGTAATGGGCGGAAACAAGTTGACATTCTTCTTCTTTCCGTGCCACTTCTAACGAAGATCGGCGATCATCATGGCTATCTTCACTTTTGATGCTGCAGCTCGGAACAAAGATTTGGTGCTCTGCCAAACCGTTGTCGTAGGTTTTTTCAGCCATGATGTCCTTGGGCGTCCTTGAGTTCTTCGCCCCTCAATCTTTCCTTGTATGATTAGGTAGAGAAGACGATATTTTTCATTTCTCATGACGTGTCCGAAGTACATCAGCTTTCTCTGCTTGATGGTTGGTTGGAGTTCCTTATTGGTATTCATCCGTCGAGGACCTCTAGGTTGATATTCAATAAATGTAAATAAATCCTTTTACAATATTTTAACTGTCCAAATAAGTTATCAGGTCAAATTAAAAGCCAAAATAATAAAATTAAAAGGCTATTTTCTGGCGTTTCTAATGTATGTGATTATAATCCAGGATTCAGACCTCGCATACAAATGAAAGAGTTTCTGCTCAATTAAAAGGTTTTTTTTATCTCACCAGTAGATGTCTCTAGTGAAATTCTAGTGATTCAAGTACAATGTTTCGAAATTGGATCATATATATAGAACTTCCAAGAATTTGAGTAGTGTGGTTGTCAATCATGGGTAGAATTGGTGAATGTTACACATGTGTAAAGTGATCACCAGCCTATGACTGTCGTAAGCCCTGTAAATGCCGAGACTTCCATATTCTTCTTCATCTATGTTTTTGGCATAACTTAAACTAGCCTTATGACGGTCGTAAGCCCCGTAAATGCCCAGACTTCCATATTCTTCATCTATGTTGAGATATCAAAAACTAATACGATTTGCTTTACTGATTTATAGGCAGCGGAATGAAATGCAGTAACCAGTCTATGATCGTCGTAAGCCCTGTAAATGCCCAGAGTTCCATATTCTTCTTCATTTTACTGACGCCCGTATGTGTGTGTGTTCCAGATGCTGTACGACTCGGGCATCTCGGGCTCGCTGAAGCGCGCGGCCCCGGGTGGCGGGGGCGGGGGAGGGGGCGCGGGGCCGCAGCAGGCGCAGCAGACGGGCGGCAAGGAGAACGAGGTGCCGCACAAGCGCGCCCGCAAGGCGCTGCTGCCGGCGTGGAGCACCAGCACCCCGCAGCACTCGCACGCCTCCCACCCGCACAAGGTGCCCGACATGTTCATCATCGAGACACCCGTGAGTGCATGCCTTTCTTAAATCATAAATTTTTATTTAAAAAAGAGGAATATTTGTGTTTTTTTTTTATTATTTACACAAATATTCCAATTTCATACTATTTCTGTGAGTCTAAGCGGCTCATTACTAGAAATAGGTATCAAATTGTGGTAGAGTGGGTTCGAACCGAGAAACTCTGACTTTAGGAGTCCGCGACACTAACCTTGGTGACCACACACCGACTACAATACAAAATACACCAAAACCTCATTTTCACCCTTTTTTAGAGTAAAGTATAAAGGTGGGGACTGACCTCCACATTTCGTCGTAACGTAACGTGTTACGTTACGCCTTAACCTTTTTGTAGAGTAAAGTGTAGTATGTAGTGGTTAAATTTTCATAATGTCAAGAAGCTCAAAAATTATTAATTAGGAGATAGCTGTACTTTGTTTCGACTCCCCTCAATGTTTCCTTATTTTGATCCCATTCAGAGCAAATCACTGGCTGACACCTCCGGAATGTTCTCCCCTCCGTCCATCATCAAGGACACCCTCATCGGGGACGAGTCCACCAGCCTGCGGAGCATCTTCAGCCTCGACAACACCCCGGGGGCCGACTCCTCGCTAGAGAGCGCCAACTGCACCAAGGTACAACACGTGGAACTATCCTGTCTGCCCCCGTCCCGCTCCCAGCCCCCGCCCCCGCCGCACGGCGACCCCGCATACCACCAGACCCCCAGATCGAATAATATATTCCATACTAACCGAAACAGAGATCGGGATGATTCGGGCATTGAGAACACGCGTTCCTACTATGAAGAATACTCACCTCCGGGGGTGAGCTTCTCTCGCTTAAACGCCGAACGTTACAAGGCGATATCGGGCGGATCGTTTGACGATTTCAAGGAATCGGATCGGCTGCGCAACATCACGAATATTCCGCCTTCTAAGTTTTCAAATGCCACTCTAGCCCCGAGGCAAACTCTAGCCAGCGCGGTCGCGAGTCATATCTACAAAGTCACTAATCAGAAAACCTGCCCGTCGGCCATCGACAGCATCCTCTCGCAGAAGATGATGCGCAGCAGGATAGAGACTAGCGAGGATGGCGAGAATGAGCCGTGGGCCGAGGGCAGTTTGCGCAGGCCAAACAGGAGAAGCCAGGAGAACAATGAGAATCAGCATGATCCCGGCTTTTGGGGCGACTTCACCTCCATATAGACTGTCCGTACGAGAAAAGCTTATTATTATTATCAGAAATATTGACATTTTCCGCAGCAACAATGGAAAACTGAATTGATAATTCAGAATTTTTTATACCAAAGCCATAACATAAACATCCAAGCCATAACGTAAACATGTTGATCATGAAATGCATTTAAATCTAATTATAAACATTTTTTTTTGTAAATTTTATTAAATGTGGCATGCTTTGATAATGACAATTGTTTTTACCATTTTTGCACCAACTTCAATATCAAATTAATGATTTTAAAAAATAAAACAGGAACTTTTTTATACTTTTTTCTGAATATTTCTTCTACCTTTTTGACAACCACCTCGTCTTCTTTAGGGATGGGTAGATACTAATATATTGTATCTGTTAATCCCTGACGAAGACAAAGTAACGTTTGGAAAAATATTATGACATAAAAGTGGATAAAAACAAAAATTTCCATGTTTTTTAAAACAAAACCATGTTTTATTTCAAAATGTATCATATATGTATTACCTTCTGGTGGATAAACAAAACCCGTTTGTCAAATTAATTTGTATATAGTAAAAAGAAGTGATATTAACAAGCTTTTCTCGTATCATTGTTCGATAAAACGTTCAAAGTCAATAGTACGGCTTATAATTTTTAATGTAAAACACGAGACTAGTCAAGCAAAACATTGTGTATAGGTGAAGAGATCGTAATCTGCCCTTTACACATCGAAAGGACCACTTGTACACTCATTACTACTTTGACGATTTTACTGTACATATTTTAATTTACTAATTTTCTTTTTTGAGAAAGTACAAATACGTATGCCATCTTGCGAGTTCAAATTTACCGTGGGGATTAAGGAAAACCCAAAGAATTTGAACTGACTATGTAAATAATATTATTTAATTAATTTGACATGTCGCGCACTCCTTTCAAGAACGTCATAAATCAAAAATTGTCAATTTTCAGTTGTGCATGTTTTCGGAATGCCCAGAAAATGTACTATATCCCAGCAAAAGAGACATATTTTTAACTTAATATTTACCCGCTACAGGGCAAATAATGTTGTTTTTGCATTTTGAAAAAAAGGTATTGTTTAATTATTTTTTTAAATAAACTAAATATTTTTCAAATGGAGAAAAAACCTTCAGCTTTTACCTTAAAAGATCTGTTACACAATAAAAAGTTCAATAAGTGGCTTGATATTTATTTTTAATACATTGTATTATATTTTTAAACTTTAAAAACGTTCTATTGAAAAATCAAGTTTTTTGATTTATGACGTTCTTGAAAGGAGTGAGCGATGTATGTTTGAAGACGTACAACATGTGTTATATCGAAATGTGGATACCACATGATAAGTAATGTGTTTACTTATTTATTTCTTACCCCGGTTTGTTTTGGATCAATTTTAACTTGAACTCAATAGTAAAATAGTGTTTTTCAATCTCAAAGAACACAGTGGCAAGATTACTAAACGTGCACATATCACCCAGCTGGGAATTAAACTAACAAAATCAATACAATATAGATTTATCTTTTGCTTCTCTTTATTTTAGTAAAAAGGTATAATGTTTGTAATTATAAAAAAAAAAAATTGTACTAGTTAACGGTTGTTCTAGGGTGTAATTTATTGGGGTGGGGAAGAATGAAAAATATTTTCTTCGTAATTAAGATATATATATTTACCTTTATTAATTTATTTAAAATAATATAATTTTCATCGTTGTGAAAACAGAATTCAATTATTCGCGTACTATTTCACGTAAGTTTTGGATACTTTTTAATTCTAAGATATGTTTTGAACAAATATTGATTGTGCGTCACGATAATTTTATCTTTGTTTTTATTTATTTATACGGAACCTTTCTTTAATTTAAGTTCTTTGATAATATAAAGTATTTTATTAAGTTGTTTTCAATTCTTGTTTCGTTGGTTATGAAATATAATTATAATAAAATCCGTTTTCTACATTTACCTGATTATATTTAAGTTAAGATATTTTGTTTCGAGAATGGTAGAACTAAACTTATCAGCATTAACATTCAACAATGATTTCTGCCGTATGACTACTACAGCTTCTCCCCGGCAAGCGCATTGAGAACGCTAATTTTGAGTTGATTTTTCAAGTACTCTCAACCGTATAAAACTAACATTAATCTCATTACTATTTGTTCGCCGTGTGGTGACATACAGTTCAATACCTTCGGCATTTCTTCGATGCATATGTTATACATATTACATACATCATTTAAATTTTATGATTTTTATAAATATACTCTTAGTTTTGTTCGGATGAAGGATTATGTGTATCATAAAAATCATTTCAAGTCTTAAGTCTTCATTTAGTAATTTCCCAATTAATTAGCTCGTTCGTGATAATTTGCAACCATACTGCCTTAACCTCCGCACCCTACGGTGCATAGGGCACTACATCACATCGACACAGTATTATCTTTCTGGTTAATTATAAATATACCTGTCTTTAAATGTTCTATCATTCTTCAAAACGCCCGTTGCACTTTAGTATCCTAAAAGTGTTGTATTGAACGTAGTCATAAAGTGCACCAAACATGATTATTGCACCGTCTTAAGATAACTATTATTTAAATTGTAAATAGAAATGAAATATAACAGCTGCAGCCACGCTTATAAATTAACAGTATAATTGGTAAACTTTACACCAAAGATCATCTATAACTAACAAATAATTTAGATTTTATTCATCATTTAGTTTAAACAATCTTCATTTCCGTTTATATATAATTTTAATTAATTTATCAAAGAGTATATGATGACCTTTTTTAGTATTTCCAATGTTATCAATGTTTATTTTTTTATTTAAAATAGTAAAAAAAAGTACTTAAATTTAATTTAATAATAATTTTCGGTAATTTTTTTTACATATAAAATTAAAACTAATTATTGTAAAAGAATAGAATTTATCGTTTTCTTAATTTTTTTACGCTTTTCACTAATTTTGTGTATTTTGCTTTTTCAAAATTACTAACAAAATTTAAATATTATTTTATTTATTAATCCTCTATTCGAATTGCCCCTTGATTTAAAAAGAAACCTTTTGACGATATGCGTGATTATAAAATTATTTTTGTTTTATTGATAGCATTAGAAAGTATTAAATATCATAGTGAAACTCGGTTATGCTGTCATTGAAAAAACTAATATCCGATATTAAAATTTCAACAAAATATGTATTCAGAATACTAGCATTAACAATTTTTGCATGCATTTTGATATTTTTCAATAGTTGTTAAAAAAAAATATGAATCAGAAAACACATTTGAAATAATTTTTTATCTAATCAATTGCTCATCAACATTTTATTGAGTTTTAATTATCTAATATTAAAAAAATGTAGTCACTGTAAACCTGCAGAACTTATGATATCATGGCCCTGTGCATCTCAATATTAAACACTAAATTTGTAAGAAAACACTTGCGTAAAAAAATTATCCGATGAAACATTCAAAGTTTTCATTACAATGCTTAGTAAAAAAAAACATATATTTTTAATAAAATAAAAAATTACTCAGTTTCAATTTCTGAGATTTATACTACACACACTAGTCATAAAAAGCCCATTGTCTTTTTTTAAAAATATATCTCAACTTCTTTTTTTGATGCTGTAAGAAAAGTAATCTTTAATTCCCCCTTTTTTACTTACGATCAGTGTCAAAGTTAAATTCAGTTGTTAAATTAGAGTAAGTTTTGGCATTTGACATTTCAATAATAATTTTGTAGCTATAATGGCCAAATTACTAAATTTTTTTGATAATGAATTTTTTTTTTAATAAATATTTTTCTCATAAGGTTATTCCTTTCTGGGCTATATTTAAACTCTAAAGACGCATAAAGAATACCACTCTGCGCAATGCACACCATTATGCAGTGTGTTGTGCATTTTTCATGAGTGTCAAATGGTCACTCGCATAAAAATAGTTTTAAAAATATTAGGTATTACTTTTCTCAGAAATTTTTGATATTCTTTCGATTACGGGATAGTTTTTACCACCCCCACGTACATAAGTATATAGTTTTCTGGCGCTTCTGGATCCACAAAATCACAATAACCGAGTTTCACTGTATAGTAAAGTAACTAATTTTACATTCCCGTCTAATATTATGAATATCCAAGTGACAATAGTAACTATTCTGACACAAAATAACCAAAAAGTATGTTAGCACTTATTTATTAGTATTTATTGTTTTATTTATGAACTTGTTTTCGCAGACATAGAGCGGAAAGTTTGTGAGAATTTTCGGACGACTCTTTTTAAACGACCGGCGACTTTTATTGAGAATGCGCTAGCGACCTTTGAGAATATATTATTTGACTCCCTTTCCCTCGAAAACTCCTCAATATTGACAGATAGATTCCGGTGTTGGCAACGTGTGTTCATTTCTGTTCTGTTTTACACCACATTGTGCGTTGATATATATTATTTATTGAGATTTTTATAATTTAATTTATTTTCTATCTTAAATATAATCTTGTTTAAAAATAAATTAAAAACGTAATCTGTTCAGTACCTTAAATTTTCTTTTACCTTGAATTGTATACAAATAGTTCACCCTGATTTGCGATGGAAAGACTTATATTTTAAGTGATTTTTTTTTCTAATGTCTTCTGTCAATATTGTGTTTTCCACTATTACCCGTATCCAAAATGTTCCCACTTTATGATTTAAAATAAATTTATTTCTCTCAATATTTTTTGTTGTTTTTTTGTTTTTTAATATTTTTTTGATTAACACAATTCCTGTCCTCGTTTGGTTACATTAACTCTGGATATTTATATGTTTGTTTTTTTTTGTTGCTTTTTGTTCTGAATTGCTCTATGTTTGTTTATTTTTATATGTATTAACTCCAATTTTTCTGATAGTTTGCAATTAAGTTGTCCCTGTACTATCCCATGTCCAAATTCGGGTGCAGATTAGGGACAAAGAAGGAAAAAATGTTTTTACTATTCATTTATCATTTTTTTAAAAAAACAAAATGTTTTAAAAGAGTTTCAAAGATAAGTTTAACTGCTTATATTTTTTTCTGAGTTGTTATGCATTGCCTCATTATCACTTGTTGGCATTTTGGATCGCATAGCACCATCAGCGCTGATGATGAGCAGCCAAACAATAAAAGTAAAATAAGTAATCTTAAAATATATTTACTAAGCTCTTTTTGATTTAATGACATATTTTCTTAGATAAATGATAATTTAAATTTCACTATTTAATTTTGTATATCGCTTGTGGTTTTGTATCCCGGGTTAGTAAACCAAACAATCCTGAAAATAAAACACTATTTTTTACACTGAATTAAAATATGACTCCGGTATTCACAATTTAATGGGATGCTGATACAACAGTTATATGTTGCATCTCTGTTTAAGCTAAAGTATCAACTATCAAACACCAAGTAACCTTTCTTAGTCCATTACTTATTATATTATTTTGTTGCAATTAAATAATATTTTAACCTATTGCACCACTAATAAAGATGACATAATTTCTTCATACAACACACTATTTAATTTTAACACATGTTTATATTACAACAGTTTTAGTTTTTTTAGTTTTTATATTACAAGACTAAATTACACACAAAATAAGAGTAGTAAAATTTAAAAGCATAATTTTTGTTGTTGTTGGTAAGCTATTATGGATCATTATGGCTCATCCTCAGGTAGTTTTGGAAGAGTGTGTTCAGTTCAGAGTTATTGTCATTCTGTTTTAATGTAAAAAAATCACTTCAAAGACAAACTGGCGAATCGCCGGCTTTGTGAGTCAGTGGCAAATTGACCTTGGCCGGCGATTCGCCGGCTTTGTGTTGCAATGGGTTAAGAAAAGGTCCTCAATCCTGTGAGTTGTGGGTAGAGAGAGGTTACCATAACAATTGACAGTTAGTGACTTTACTTAAACAAGCAAAATATCAACCCTTTCCTGAAAAATATCATTTATAATCCTCCGGGGATCTAAATATCCTTGGTGTATCCTTCGATTCTATATTTTGAGTGTCCTTAGATCGTACTCTTTGAATATTTTTTCTATTCCTTTTTTAGTTTGATTCCTTTTTGTATTTTTCCTATCCTTTTTTTAAATTTTAAATAGAAACACTTAAACAATACGATCTTACGTAAATGGTGTTGGCAATATTTTGTTGGGAAAGGGTTGTTACATTAAAGAAGGGACACTTTCTTTCAGACAAAGTGATTTTATTGATTTATACACATATTATATCGTGGGTATACTGGCAAAAAACATTCCTGCTTTAATACATAATCCCTGTTATTTAAAACTTTTAGCCTTAATAAAATACCCGCTATTAAACTCAAAGTTGAATTTACTTTTAAAACCACATAAAAATAACATTTCTAACTACTATTTTGTGTATTTTGCCAGTTTATAGAACATTGAAAACTTTATAATACGTATCATTAAGTCAAAATAGCATATTTTCCAGTTAATGTTTTGTGTCAGTACACCCACGATATATATAGAACAAACATTTCTTATACTTGACATCACATCCATAGTTTAAAACTATGATATGTGAAAACCTGTGTTTCTATAATTATACATTTCACCCTAGTTTAAAAAAAACTCAAACTTTGTATTGAGAAAAAAATCCTTTGAAACTAAACCCATTATAAATTATCTGTCACTAATTTACTAATTTGAGTAAAATTATAAGTATAATTTATATTTGAAGCACTATCTTTGTGATTTTCCATTTTATAATTAAAATGTAACTCTGTTTTAAAATTATTATAAAATATAGTTATTTATCGTGATTTTAAAACAAAGTTACATTTTAATTATTAATAATTAGTACTCATCGTATAAGAAATGTTTTTTTACAATTTTATATGTTGTGATTAAAATGATTTGAATTATATCACTATATAAGCGTTTATACACAATCTGTTTATAATAACTCTTGTAATATATAAGACGCACTCATATTGTGCTTTTAGTCAATATTGGTCAAACATATTATAGGCAAAATTTTATACAAATATTCTTTAATAACTAAGGACATGGTAGTTATTATTTTAAAATTGTTGACTTGAGTAGACCAGACTTGTTGAGTAAAAGGGGTATGAATGGTAAGACAATGTGATAAAAAGTAGAATCCGAACAAGGCTGAAGATGATATGAAAATGATCATTAAGTTTGCCAAATTGAAAGTGGACACATCTGAGGTTGGTCACATTGAAAAGATCAGGTTATAAACTTCACAGCATTCAACATTCTTCCCATTATTGATACCTACATAACTCAAATTTCACTAACTTAAGTAAGTTAGCAGAGACCTTCGTGGATGCATGTGCGATTCTGTCCTAATTATTTTACATACTTGGAATGCCTTAGAAATATCCAGACGTTTATCTATGTTGAGATATCAATAAGAAGCTTGATAACTCCTGATGACGTGAAGTCAGTGATGAGTCAGAACCAATCACACGCCAATATATTTTTTATGAGAAAAAAAAAGACATAAAGTAAATGGAACAAGTAATATTTGTGAAGAATATTTGATTAACACACGTCGGATGGGAAAGGTATTTCTACCAGTTCGGTCGATTGATGCTTAAGGACGGGAAGGGTATTTTTACCTTCTGCGCTGGCCTTATTTCATAGACAGAAAAGAAGGAATTATCCAATGTTTTTATTTTATTTTATTTTATTTGTTCGGGAATTGTACAGCTTTACATATAAAAAAATTATATAATAAACAATAGTTACATTAACAATAATAAACATTACATTACATTAACAAAAATAGTTACGATAAAAAAAAGCCAATTAAACAATTCCACATTTATGTTATAAAACTATTAAAAAAAAAAAGAATATTATATACCAATCTGTTTGTTAAGGTCTTAACTATATGTATATAAACATCAAATCCCGTCGCCAGCGGTCCGCAGGTGTAAAAATACCCATCTGAAATGTGTTAACAATAAAAAAGATTTGTAAAATAAATGTGTCTGGTGTAGACTCTGAAGACTGAAAATGACATGGCATGATCAAGTATATAAAATACTCGAATGTGGACATATTGAAAATTCGACCAATTGGCGTGCTTGTATGAAGAGACATGAATGTCTGCGAAGATAGAATAGTTTGGTGATCTATCCTTTACACCTACCATTTTTGTCAGTGAATTAGTTCGTTTATACAAAAATATCATTACAATGGTATTCCATCAAGAACTGTCAACAAAAAATGTCCATCCAATTTAGTTACAATCTTCTTCTAACCCTTATCCGCACCCAATGGTGCATAGGGCACTGCATCGTATTGACGCAGTTTTACCTTGATTGTTACTTACACAAAGGCAAGGCGATCACTCCTGCACTTCGGGGATCAGTCCAGGATAATATTAAATAAATATTAGAGTGTAAAATCACTAATATTTCGTAGTCGTACAGGAGAAAGTGACCAACTAACAAAATGCAAAATGTTCAGGAGGGCCGTTTAAGTCACTTTTGCTTGGCAAGAAAATAAACATGAATGCAGTTAGTAATTTTTAACAAAACAATGTATTGTACTTCCGTGTTTAAAAACATTTTGGGATTTTTCAGAGCAATTAAAAGCTACTAAGATATCATAAAGTCAATAATTATGTTTTTGTAAAAAATGCACTTGGTCACTTTCTCCTGTATGACTACGACTTATTTAGTTACAATACAGTCCGCAATTCACTGCCAATATTATAATCTTATTACCAGTATTGACTTCTAGCGCACGCTTTCCTTTTTCTTGATCCTTACCTCCTGTGGCATTTGCTTGTGTCAGTTTTGTGTCGGCCTAACATTGCAACCTGTTGGTGTTATTCCTTAGTGGCGTCGCAAGTCATCAAGTACCTCCAGTCCGTATCAGAAATCCTCCGCCGTCCGATCTATTAAGTTTGACGGCCACAAAGAGAAAAAAGCAACGGTAAGTCCATCAACAACGAGAAAATAAAAATCAAACACTTAAGAGAAACATTTTTACCATTTTCATACGGCTCTTAATTAAAATCCGAGTAAAAAAATCTACATTTAATTTTTAAAATATAAAAATGACATTATTCCGTCGAGCAACGGTAAGTCTATCAGCACGAGAAAATAAAAATCAAATACTGAAGTAAAACATTTGGACCGTTTTAATACTGCTGCTAATTAAAATGATAGTAACCAATTCAAAAATTAATTTTTAAAATGTAAAAATGACAATTCTGTCAACGAAGATTCTGAGAAAATGACAAAAAAATGAACACTAGTTTTGAAAACTGGCTACATTTTTTTATATTTCATTGAGAACCAATATTTTTTTTTTTACTATTTATTTTTTATTTCTTACTATTTAAAATAAATTATTTTAAAAAGTCTGTAATAATATATCTATAAGGTATTAATATATAACAATAATATTAATACCTTAACAAAAACCATACTAATATCTTTATAAACCAGTGGTGATCTTTTCATTACATTTTTGCAAATTATTCAGTTTTTTCTTGAAAAAATATTAATGCTTTTGTTAAACATTTCAATTTCATGGTTTTTCTTAAAAAAGTTACTAATTATTAAAAACAGGAACCAAGTTATTATAGGGTGGGCTCAAACCTAGAATCTCTGATGTCTCTGAGTCTGCTCTTTGTCATTTTAGAACTGATGATCCGATCTTAGCACATCAGTCATTTAACAAAATTGATCAGGGCAAACAATTCATGAGAAAAAAGTGTTTGATATATATTTTTTTTTCGTTTGATTATTCCGTTTGGCCTCGCTTTAAATCTGTGTTGTGTTGTTTTGCTTTTTTCACAATTGCACTTTTTTTCTCTTTAATGCAAAGCACATCTCTTTTGCACAAATAGTTGTTGATATATTGTACATTTTGACTAAGAATATAAAAAATGTGTTAACAGTTAATGTAAATATATATATTTGTTACGCATTTTAAAATTTTCTTTAGTATTTTTTTACAAATAAGACCTTAGAAACTAGTTTTATTTCTTGACTCCCAAATTCGCGCTTCAATATATTGGTAAGTTGAAGCTCCAAAAATTGCCAATTTCTTTTGAATATTTTTTTAATTAATCAATGTATTTCTTACAGCTCGATGATAAGTGGCAAGTAGTAGCGTGTGGGCGAACAAAGGACCAAATAGAGCTGACACATCAGGCGTACTTATTTCTAAGAAAAACGGCACTCAAACCTCGATCCTTAAACTTTTAAGGCGCAAAAACAGAATAAAGATTTTAAAATACCAGCCTGAGAAAGTCAACGATTATTCAAATACTAGAAGCAATACTTGCAATAAGGTAGCACAAACTGTGTGTCAGGTGCAGAAAACAAAATATCTGTATGTCAGACGAATGAAGTTCTATGTGGATTTGTTAATTTATTTTTTTAAATAATCATACATAAATATTATAAACCTTGGCTGGAACTGATAATATTATACTAAGTTGAGATACTGGGCACTTGCTAAGGACTTGTGATCTTCAACTATACATCCAACAGTATACTGTCCACTTTTTCTACATCTACCCATGCCTGCAAACGATTTTCATATACCCTAGAACGGGGCTACTTGAACTTTCATGTGTTACTTGAGCCCAGTACAAAAAAAGATTTAATGTGTATTTGGTCTACAATAATGTATTTACATGATTCATTGTTTCCCTGACAGGTGACACTTATTGTCACGATACTTCGATCGATACCACGATGTAAATATTTTTTTGTGTACTGGGCTCAAGTAACACATCAAAGTTCAAGTAACACATCCCGTTCTACGTACATATTTTCTTTGTTTTTAAATTTTAAACAAAGTCAGTGTTTTTTAATACACAATAGAATCCGCTTATTGTCATTAATTTATAGGCTGCTAGTTTTTAAAAAAAACATTAAACAGAAGATAAAATCAAATACATTTTAAACTTTTGTATAAGTATTTTATCATTTCTATAATTGTCACATACCGCCCGGGGTACAGATACCTTTTCGTTTATAAAATGTTGACGCACAATAAATACTGCTCGCAGTAAATACCTTCCATATCAATTATACATTAGTTTTGAATAATTAATACCTTATTATTTATACAAATCAACGGCCCTTACAATAATGATTAGAATTACAAATATATTTTTAAGAATGCCATAATTATTTAATGTTTGAGTGTGTTAGAGTAAATTTAAGTATAGTTTAAGTTAGATTTTAAATATTTTTGTAATTATAATAAGAATTATACTTTTATATAATATGTGTCCCCATTTTCTTCAAATTGAGTGTCCGTCGCTCCGATAACATTTCATTATTTTTTTTTTATGAATAGTTAAAGGAAAATATTTAATTTGATATTTTTATTTATTTTGAAATTGTTTCAATTTATTTTTGACTGGTAGCTTACAAAATATATTTATATGACATTTATTTCATTGAGAATAATAAAATAATATATTATTTTGTGAATTCCTCAGCAATATGTTTATATAGAAATGTATTGGATATCTAAGGGCTGTCAATTGAAAAAAATGTTTCTTTCAATTATTTTTCAATTGGAATAAATGTTTCGAAATTTATTTTCAACTAAAGTATTAATGGCAAAACAAATAATAGTCTTCTTCCTGCACAAGTACAGGTTTGCAACCCCTGGTGCCCTAGCCATTGCTACTATTCTTTTCTACTATTCCTCCTCCATTACCTTTCCTTTTTTGCAATAATATACTTCACTCTGTACTTCTTAACTTACATCATCTTTGTTCTATTAAATATATTCCACTCTCGGATCTAAAATCTGTAGCGCAGGACTGATAACCATGTCATTCCCGATTCAGTGCCTTATGCACCACTTAGGTCCAGATAGGGCTCAAAAGAACAATAAACATAGAGGCCTAAAACTAGTAAAAATCATCTTTAAATAAATTTCTTATTATAAATGATCTACTTCTGATTTTTTCTTTTCTTTTACTTTTTAAAGGAAAAACCCGTTAGGTTTCTATATTAGCTTGTCTGTAGGCAAAGGGGATGGATAAATTTAAATATATACTACAACATCCAAACCAACTGTAAGTAAATATTTCAATTGGTTTTCTGATTGTATAAATCTCATAAATTAAATTGTCAACTAATTCATAAAGAAATTGCATCCCAATTTTAAGCCGAGAAAAAATAGGCTAATTCGCTGACCATTACATTTTTATACTTTATTTTATTTATCTCCCAATATGTGTTATTTTTAATTCCCTAGTTTAATTTGAAAACTGTAAATACGAGTTCCCATCCGTGCAGCCTAAGTATGTTTTAATATATGGTGTATGTACAAACTTCATATTGTTTTTAAGGTTATCGCGATTAGAAATGAAATATTCCGCCGAATATTTATACTGAGTACCTTTTTAGACGTAGGGATGTTAGTTTCCCGGCATTAATATAGATTTTTACGTATTGTTTGTGTGATATTAATTTCTGATCTTCAGCAATTATTTTGAGACTAACAGATCCATTATTTGTGATGTGCAATTTGTTAGTTAGTCAATCTTTTAGATGTTCTTCCTCGAGTCTGAGAATTTGATAACTTATTTTATTTAAGAGAATTTTATTTAATGCCTTTATTGTGGTATGTATACAGTAAATTTATTTTTATGTAATATACAGTAAACCATCTATTTCTCGGCATTTTAAAACCACTATTCTCTTTTGTCGTAGAATAAGCGAAGAAAATTCTAGACTAAAGGAATTATTTTAGTTCTCCGATTTTTATTTAAAAATATTTTATATTGATTGTTATTTTATTATATAATTTATTTTCTTTTTTCTTTTTACCTTAATACCCACAGATATTGTAAATTATGAAAAATATATTAGAAATTTTCACTTCTTATAATTTTTGTATTTTATAATTTACATTGTTTTTGAACCGATAAATAAATTTAAAAAAACATGTGTTTAAACCAAAATCGTTCGGTAAATGTGCCATGTTTATGTATGTATTCATTCATACTTATGTGGATTTTCTAACATTGTCTTTGTATGTCTTGGATTGTTGTAATTGTTTTAAAATAATTACATCGTAACCACTGTTTTAAATAAATACTTGAATTAAAAAATTTCTGTCACTGTATTTCACTGAATTTTTGGGTGTGAATTTAGATCGACACAATGATTTCAAGATATATTAGATGTTTATGGAATATGGAGTCTGGGCATTCACAGAGCTTACGACCTGGCATTGGTTGGCCTAAGTGATCACTTTATAACTGTGTAACATTCGCCATTTACGGTGGCAAGGTTTTTTAAAAAAATATACAAATTGTAACAAAAATATCAATTCTTTCCGTAGATATTAACATTTTAAGTAAATTGATTTAATTTACCATTTTATTTGAATCTGCTGTGGAAATGGCGCTAAAGTAAATATTTATATCTTGAAGACGCATGATTTTTACAAAGACTTCATTGGCATTACATCTTAATAGTTTTTTAAATGTCTTTTAATATCGTCGACGCTTATTTGACCAAAGTGTGTCAAACGAACATCACATCTTATAATCTTAATAGATTTGTTTTGATATGATATTGTACAATAATTATGTAACAGTGCATGGTGGGTAATATTTTTTAAAATAAATAAACGGATGTATTATGAATGCTGTCATTTTGTATGTATTTAGTTACGAGTCGTAACTGCAACTATTCATTGCAAATCTAAAGTACAAATTACTAGGTTTTGATACTATGTGTTTATGTAATAGTCCTAAATGTAATAAAAAATTTCATCATTTTAAAATAACGTAATTCTCAATCTAATTCGAGGTCTTTGAATGGTTAAGAATTTTATAAAACGAGGGGTATAAAACCAACTGCAGTCCGTCCTTCATATTTTGCAAATTGAAATTGATAATTATTTTTGAATCTATATTTGAGTGAATTTGGTTTTGAGGGCAGTTGCATTTGATTTTAGACATCTCGAGTAATCTAAAAGTATTTATACGTTTGTTTTAAATTTCACATAAATATAATTAATGTTATTATCTAACACTTTTGATAAAATTTGCGACTAATAAATTTATTTCATTTTTTAATGTATTAGGATTTGTAATGTTTTGTGTATTTGTGGAGTTTGCAATAGCTTATAGTTGGACAATAAAGAGAAATAAAGAATATATCTGTGTTTTCCTCTTTCATCCACCTATATTTGTATGTAATTATGTATACTAAAAAAAGGAATATTTTTATCGATCCAAAAAAGATGAAACCAAAAATAAAAATATTTTAACTTATCTTACAAAGAAGAAAAGTGTAAGTATGGGACTAGACGCTTTGCCATGAAAATATGTCACATTTTTTATTTAGATTTTACTTAGTAAATACAGTAGTATTTACTAAGTAAAATCTAAAGTACAGTAGTACAAGTATGTAAACGATGCGGACAAACTGAACAAAACTACCGCTGGCCTTCACCCGGAGTCTGCCAAACTTGCCACTGTTGTAAGTGGTGACGTTCTAGACGACCCCGCTGTACCCAGTTGTAAGCTAGATACGGACGGTGGTGACTAGAAAGGCGAGCCGGGAAGAACAAGGCACTGAGCCGACAAGTCAACCTCAAAAGCCCTGAAAAGGGCTTTCCGAAACAGGTCCGTTAATCGGTGCAGAGAGGCGAAGCGGTCCAGGCTGGCGGCGCGGCAAGGTCTCGAAGCGGAGTGGAGAAATGAAACACACGTTTCAGTAGTCAAACCAGAACTAACTTTATTTCGGCAAAGTGTGCCCTATATATACCCGACCGCGATCGCGTGTCGCCCGACAGTGGGAACGCACGACCAATCAGCGGCCGGGGAGAAAGAGACAGCCATATCGCTGTCTCCCTCTAAAAAGCACTGTACGGGCTACATTTTCATACCGTACCGGGTGCCTTTACATTTTCAACAATAATCTCAAATACACACATACAATTCTTACTTAAGTATCTTATCTTAAACTAGTTACATTTAATAATCCTACATGCTAAACACTAGTTACATCCACGTAAAAATAAGAATACATAGAGTCAACATAGATACAAAAGGTCCAAGAGCCACAAAAGACACAAAAGCCGCGGCCTAACGGGCAGCCATCTCGCCCACTGGGCGCCTAGAGGTCCTTTTCCGGGCTGCTACACGGAGTGTGCGATCTGTCCGTAACACTACTATTTCTTAAAATCTATTGTGACACGTGTTTCGATGCATTCCGCATCATTGTTTGTTTGACATGGTGTTTGAAAATGATGCGGAAAGTATTGAAACATGTGTCACACGATTTTAAGGAATAGTGGTATTTACTAAGTAAAACATAAATTTAAAATGGATAGATTTTACCACAAAGTAACTGCTGAATCAGTTAATGAAAATCTATTAGGTGTAGGGATTATCAAGTTTGCTTATTACCTAAGGTGGTGATTAGGGTACTGCATAAGAACTGCATTAACTCTATCGTTGATTATGTATAGAAAGGGTGATCAGTCTTATACTAAAGACTTTTGGCTCATAATGAATCAAGCAAAAACAATGAAGTAAATTAGATGAGACATTTTTTTGTCTCTATCCAATGAATTTAAAATGCTACAAAGACGAGACATTGTTTAATTTTTGTTAATTAAACTTCTTCTGCAGAATAAACGTACATAAGCGAACTTATATGAAGCAATATCTTCCAAACAACCAAATATAGACTCGTGATATTGGTCAAAGTGCTTGTACATATAAAGGTGCACAAGATTAAATAATAATAATATTGTACACTGATTATAGCTGTAAATTGACAAAAAAAAGAAAGACGAAGGAAATAGGATTAGGTAAGGTATTGAGGGGGAGAGGGAGAGTATACAAGGAAGGGTTGAAATTATAGACAGTGAGGGTTTCGAGGATGGATATTTTCCAGAAGATATACCAGAGGAGGTGCGTATTTCCTGTTGTAGTGCGGTTTAAAAAAATAATATTTATAAGTTGCCTTGCAAAATTCTCCTTGTACATAATAATGCACATGGAATTATACCATATTTAGTTTATATGAGTATCTCTTAAAAATGATAGTGGATGTGTATAGTTCATAATAAATTCATAAGGTTGTTCCCTTAAAACAATACAATGGATTATAATACCAACCAAAACTTGTCACAAAACTCATTTTTTCATCTTATTCATCTTGTCATATTTTCTAAATAAGAAACTACTAAATCTGAAAGATCTTTATGTCCTATTGCCTCATAAATTTTTGTAAACTGCTTACCTTCTTTTGCACATTCTGTTTCCAATTTAATCTTTCTTTTTCAAAAATTGTACGTTCGCTAAATGAGGGACACTTGTGATGACGTCTCATCACATTCATAAGTGGAGTTTTGTCTAATTTTAAAATAATAATTTAATTTGTTGTATGTAGTAAGGTTTTTATAGTTCTTTTTCTGATCGCTAGGGTAATATTTAATGGTTAGATTCTCGGCTATATCGTTAAAAAAATAAGAATGCGGAAAACATTATTTGGATGTGTTCATAGATGGCAGTAAATTATTCTGATATAAACCAGGTTTAACACAATCTCTTCGCCAGCAGTCGTGGCCGAGTGGTTAAGGCGTCTGACTCGAAATCAGATTCCCTCTGGGAGCGTAGGTTCGAATCCTACCGGCTGCGAATCTTTTTGTTTTTTTTTCTCTAAAACGATAAATTAAAATGGACTAGAAGATACTATTTTTTTTAACTAATTTTATTTTTATTAGGAGTTAATGAATAATTTTAGCATCATAAAGTCTGCGAGAGTAATAATGATGCCATTTTGTTTGCGGATTCGTGTTGCAAATAATGTTAAATTTAATAATAATAATAAAATTGGATAACTTATATAGCGCCATTTTCGTAAAAAAATACCTCAAGTGTTATTTTTATGGAAAAATTAGGAAATTTAATTGAAATTGATTTGAGGAAAACTATTTTAAATTTATCAAAACTAAAGTTATTGATACAAAAAAGGACAGTTAACTATTAATGGTTGAATATTTCGCAAGTGTGAATTTAGGAGAGTAGAGCGAGGACGGTCCTACTCTCCTTACAAAAAAGAAAGGCTCACTTTAACTAGACGGAAGTTTACGTTTTAACTGAGTAGTATAAACGGATGGATGGATACCTTTAACGTAGCTTTTATTATTTATTTTTTTTTTAATTCGTTTTCGCTCACTAAATTCCTGACAATACGGATCCACGAGCGGCATTAAAATGCCAAAGTCATAAGAAATAAAAGGCCAGAAGTAATGTTAAAGTTATCTACACTGCGTAGTTAAATCGGTAACTTTCATATGTAATACCTGTCCAGAACTGAGTTTATTGTCTGTCAGGGCAAACGAAACTGGCGTTCCATCCTCATTTATGCTGACCCTTATCCTCACCAAATGGTGCATAGGGCACTGCGTGACATCGACGCAGTGTTATGCTGATCGTCAATTATAATGGATGAAGACGTAGTGAAATCAGTAAAGGGTGAAATTAAATAAACATTAAACTGAAAAATCATTTATATTTATTTTGACTCTCCTGGGAATCGATCCCGGAACCTCCTGTATAGCCAGTACTACAAGTAGCTAAACGGTCTGGCCACTACACTACGGAGCCGGAAAAAATCCATCAAGTTTGAAAAACATCACTTGTCAAAAAAAAAAACAGATTTTTTTATATACATGTATAATATGTATATAAAAACTCACTCCTTTCAAGAACGTCATAAATCAAAAATCGTCAATTTTCAGTAGTGCATGTATTCGGAATGCCCAGAAAATATACTATATCCCAGCAAAAGAGGATATTTTTAACTTAATATTTACCCGCTACAGGGAAGAAAGTATTGTTTTTGCATTTTGAAGAAAAGGTATTTATATTATCCACTGACACTTCGTGATGGAATTGCATTTTTAATTTATTATTAGATTAAAACCAATATTTTTAGCTTTTCCACTTTTTTATTTGACCAGCGACCGGGTTTCGTCGTTACCGACATCATCAGACTGGTCTGATGATGTCGGTAACGACGAAACCCGGTCGCTGGTCAAATAAAAAAGTGGAAAAGCTAAAAATATTGGTTTTAATCTAATAATAAAAGAAAAGGTATTGTTTATTTTTTTTTTTAAATACTAAATATTTTTCAAATGGAGAAAAAACCTTCAGGTTTTACCTAAAAAGATCTGTTGCACAGTATAAAGTTTAGGTTGCTTGAAATTTATTTTTAATACATTGTTTTATATTTTTAAACATTCAAAACGTTCTCCTGAAAAATCAAGTTTTTCGATTTATGACGTTCTTGAAACGAGTGAGCTATATGTATTCCATCAAACGTTTTGCAGATAAAAATTCCCTAAAATCACTCTTGAAAAATACGTTTATCGGAATAATTATGTATTACCACGAAAGGAGAACGAACTTTGACATTTGAACACCCTTTTCCAACTAAAGCGGAGCAGTTTACTTTTCCACTACCCCACTTAATTCTCAGTGTGTTCATAAACGATGAACACTAAAGTTTTTCTAGGAAATCCTCCTTTCAAATAAGTGCGGCCCTTACCGCTTTTGTGTCAGGCAGCTATGGGCCGTGAATTCATCAAATCAATTATTAAAGGGATTTCAGTTAATGTGGAATAGTACATACATGTACGCATTGTATGAGTCGAATGGTATCGTAAATATGAAAATATGATACGATAGGATAGTGGAATAGTCCCGTAAATGTGAATAGAGAATAGACCTCACCTACATTACTATGTACTCACATTTGTGTATGTATGTATTCACATTTGTGGAGGTCTTCACCAAAACGTTACATTTCCAAATTTGCACAAAAAATCATTTAAATGAAAATCTGTTCTGTCTGCTGTATTCTATCGAAATCTTCCACTTTCCTTTCATCTTTTATCATATTTACGATACAATTCGACTCATGCTAATATTCAAATATCTTTCGTGCTTATATGCATATAAAAGATTTGATAAACCCTTATAAACAATGCTTTATAATATTATATTATATATATATATATATATATATATATATATATATATATATATATATATATATATATATATATATATATATATATGTATATATATATATATATATAAATATATATATATATATATATATATATATATATATATATATATATATATATATATATATATATATATGTATGTATGTATATATATATATACTTATATATAACCAATTTTGAAACATTGTTCTTGAATTACTAGAACTTCACTAGAGACATCTATCGGTGAGATGAAAAAAGACTTCCATATTCTTCTTCATCTTTGATGAGATGTCAAAAAATAATATGAAAAATAACTCCTATAATTGGAGATAATCCCGATTTGTATGCAAGTATTTGGACACACTCAAAATGTTGTATGTAAGACTTAAATTAAAAATGGTTATATGGATCATTTATGACAGAAAGGTAAGGTGATCAGTCCTGCGTTTCAGGTAGATAAGATAATATCTTATATTATATGGTAGGTATTATACGTTACATTACAGAGAAAGTTCAGAAAATATGCTGATTAAAACTAGCTATTGTTGCCATACGTGCTAAATGTCACGTCTGGTTTTTATTTCGACTCCTAACCTGACCGCTTTCAAATATTTGACACACCTGATCGTTCCAAGTTTTTCTCGGTCTTCCTCTGCTCCTTTTTCCAATGACATTCGCCTCATAAATTTGTTTTACCGTTCTTTCCTCACTCATTCGTTCCACATGTGCAAACCATCTCAACACACCTTTCTTAATTTTATCGATAATGCTTATCTCAGCTTTGCATTCATTCCTTATTTCACCATTCGAACATCTATCATACATCTTTTTGCCACACATTATTCGGATAGATTGCATTTCGACATTTTCACGCCATAATACAGGTCTGTAAAATAAAATAAATAACATATACAATAATACTAACATGACTAATATAAAGGAATCCCTGTATTCTCTAATCTCGATAACTTATTTTATCAATAAACCACAATACGTGACTAATGATAAATGAATGGAGTGTTATGCTCGTGCGTTCGATAAGAATAAAAACAAAAAAATGTACATTAGAAAGTGTCCAAGTTGTGTGTCCAAGAGTGAATTGCAGGGAATAGAATAAATGGTGCTTTAAACAGATTGATTGTAAATAAAAATATGTGCATGGAAACCAAACTGGCGGAGTTCACAACGGAGTGCTGGTACCGACACTGATGTATGGAAACAAAACATGGAACTGGAAAAAAAAGGATGAAAGCAGAGTGAACCCCATTGAAATGTAACGAATATATGTAACATAAGGAATGTAAGGCTGAACAAGGGATAGTTGAAAATATTAGGAAGAGTTCTTTAAGGTGGTATGGACATGTGGAGCGAATGGATAGCGAGAAAATGACCAAGAAAATATCTGTGTCGAATGTGACCGCAAAACAGAACGAGGACGGCCGAAAAAAACTTGGCACGATAAAATCAATCAGAACCTAAAATCTGGTGGTGTCAAAAGTATGCGCAATCGGAGGGCAAGTATGGCTAGATTAAGGGATGTGAAAGAGTTTTTGTCAGGAAAGAATCCAATTCTTTTCAGTTTTTTTTATTTATAATTAACAAATACATTATGTACAAACCAAAAATTAAGGCATATATAATAACACAAAATCGAAAATAAGCAAGAATACTCCTGTTAAGATGTAGAAGAATCCCGCTTCGGAATACCCCTTCAGACACATAGAACAGATCAATATCCAGCGTGATAATTTTCAGCATAGCGGTAGCTCTTCCTACAGGCATAACCATCGGCAGGTTGGTCCTGTGTATAGGAATGTGAAACTATCTATGCCGACGCTGTCTTAGGTAACTATCGGGAACATACAGACCAATGCTCCGCATAAATACAGGATCATCGATCATACCGCGCAAGAAGAGTGTGGCATTCCATCCTCTCTGCCTACCCCTGAAAAGAGAGAAAAGGTGAGAAACGACATGATGCTATCATCACGTCGTTTCTAGGGTAGGGTAGTAGAAAGTGTGATTGGTACGATAAAAGGTTCCCTTTCAATGGTGAAACTAATGGAAAATCCCAAGTAAACAAATATTATGGGACAATTATTTAGAAACTTATCTATAATACTTAAAAGTTAATGTATTTAGTATTTACTTCCACCCTTTGCTACAAAATGTAGGCGGTTTCCGATCGCACCCGATTTTTAATGGTAGGAAAGTTTTTGCTAACTGACCAATGACAATGCGCACTTACAATAAACAAAGAGTTTAATGACTTCTGAGATTATTTTGAAATTTTATTTGATTGGCAAGCGGAAACTAGCCGTTTAAAAATAACCATATCTAAACTTGTTTGACGTTATAACGTGGGTTTGTTCATCGCGCTAATTTACCAGAAAAAAATTGTTTTAAAATAGTCGAAGGTATTATAATTTATATAGGAGTAAGGATTCGCTTTACTGCTTGTATTATACTTTAACGGACTATGGATGCAATTCTAAAATGGAGTTAAACAGTTTTTTTATATACTTCTTCTCTAACCCGCACCTAAAGGTGCATAGGGCACTGTATCGTATTGACACAGTGTTATCTTGATCGTTACTTCCACGAAGGCAAGGTGATCACTCCTGCGCTTGAACCAGTCCAGGTTAATATTAAATTAATATTAGAGTGAGGAATCACTAATATCTATTTTCACTCCCACTCCTGGGAATCAAACCCGGAACCTCCAGCGCGGTAGCTAAGAACGATAACCATTACACTACGGAGGCGGACATTTTTATATATTGTTTATATAATAATATAAATATCCAGTTTTTTCCATTTTTTTTTAAATTTCACTAGTCCTGTCAAATTTAAAAAAAACTAGACCTGTCTGGTGATGTCGGTAATTACAAAACCTAGTAATTCGACAAATAAAATAAAAGTGGAATAAACTACATATATAGTTGTCGTTTTATTACATACAATGAAGTTCCATTAAAAAATATCAGTACAAAACTTAACTCCAATAGAATACACACTGATTACTTTGTTATCAACTATCAATGGGGAATTTTCCCTTGAATGACTCATAATTAAATATGATAAGTACCGAAACCATAACACTACATGCACTCACGCACTTAACCCTTCCCACAGCTCGTAAAATGGTAATAACTATAAGAATCCTTCGGCCTATTTATCTATTATTATTCAATAATAATTGTGAGAGACTTAATGTTATATTGTAACCATTTCCCAATATTTGGTTGATTGTCTTTGAATTTTTCTTAAAACAACGAATGGAGCTGCGTTCACTTTGAGTTTTTTCGCACTTCAGTGTGATGACTTAACTAGACAATATGCTGGATAAGGGATCGCCCAACGGATCTTTGTCAGACGGGAGGAATATCTAATTTAACATATTCTACATATAAAGGATTGTATGAGACTCGTTTTGTATTTGTAAAAGCCGATTTAATATTTTCATTCATCATTTTCTTTTGGAAAAATCGCATTTGAAAAAACGTAATTTTCGTAAGTTGGCAATGAATGACGTCACAGAAACGATGGAGTTATTTTAATATTGGTTACATTTGGCTCTATTTGTTGATGTCTATGGTCCACCCTCCCACCCCCCCTCCCCTCATATTTGTATAACACAAATGGTAGTGTAGTGGTAAACAAACAATCCATACTACTTAATTACAGCTCTATAAACCAAAGACAATAATCCATATGACGTCATAAAACGCTCGATGACGGAAATTTGATGACGTATGCGAACGCACGTTTTTCGTTTTATAAAAATATCTATACTTTAAACCTTCATATATCCCTTATTTCTCTACATATTTCAATAAGAATGCTACCGATAGTCTTGTGATTTTTCGTATTAATTTATTAGCCAATATTCACACATCGTAATATTTATCCATTTGTTTCGTGAAGTTGACCATGTTGAGTACAGTTGTATCAATCAATGTAATTAATATTTAATTCTACATTCAGACAGTGTTGTTATGATAAATCCACGCTTTTTATTGATTTCGTGCCAACTCCGATCTTCTAGGTGTCGTTTCGACCTCCACTGCAGGGGTCATCGTCAGGGTGAAATGGTAGGATGCGTGTTCACAGTTCTGTCGCGTATTTCTTGCACAAAGCGTAAAATTATTGCCCGCGCGTGATAAAAGGCGTCATAAAAAACAATCAATATAAACGGAAATGACTTTAGTACGTACCTACTAAAAAATGCCAACATGTTATTCTACTGAAAGGATATCTAATTTAACATACGGGAGGAATATCTAATTTATCATACTCAACCTATAAAGGATTGTATTAGACTCGTTTTGTGTTCACAACAGACGATTTAATTAATATTTTCATTCATAATTTTCTTTTGGAAAATTCGCCTTCGAAAAAACGTTATTTTCGTAAGTTGGCAATGAATGACGTCACATAAACGATGGAGTTATTTTAATGTTGGTGTCATTGCTTAATATTGGCGGCTCTATTTGTTGATGTCAATGGTCCCCCTCCCCTCATAATTGTATTACACAAATGGTAGTGTAGTAGTAAACAAACCATCCATACTACTACTATTACAGCTCTATAAACCATTGACAATAAACCATATGACGTCATAAAACTTTCGATGACGGATATTTGATGACGTATGCGAACGCAGGTTTTTCGTTTTATTCAAATATCTAATGTTTAAACTTTAATATCTCCCTCGGTTCCCTATATATTTCAATAAGAATGTTATCGATAGTCTTGTGATTTTTATATTAATTTATTAGCCAATAATCCAACATCGTGACAAAGGCCTATTGTAATTTACAACATGTACTTCTACTGGCCTTTGGTTAGTTTAGTAAAGAACACTTAATAGCAAAGAACGGGGCTACACAGTAATATTCGGCCTATCTATAAATTATACTATTACTACTACTACTATCATCACGTCGTTTCCCCGTAGGGGTAGGCAGAGAGAATGGAACGCCACACTCTTCTGTCCTAACATATACTCCTCGCTTCCTTCACATCCATACATCTAGTCATACATGCCCTCAGATTACGCAGATTTTTGACCCTACCAGATTTAAGTTCTGATTGATCTTATCGTGCCATATTTTTTATGGTCGTCGTCGTATAAATTATACAATATTGTAAAATGTATGTAGTTGGTATTAGAAACAGAGGAAGACTGAGAAAAACTAGGCCTTTAAATACTTGAAAGCTCCAGGTCAGGAGTCAGAATAATCGGCGGCTCATACAAATGAGGAGATGTTTGTTTGCTTGGACAGATTAGTGTGGCGTTCTATTCTTTCTGTCTACTCCTGCGGGAAAGCGGCATGATGGTTAATAAGTTAGTTATTATGCTTATTTTAAATGTTAATATAATGTCATGTGACATCCTGTAATAGTTGAAACCTGTAATGGAATACCACGTCAATCTGGGCGAAACCCGATACTGTATAAGTTAAAAAAACATCCTCTGATAATTCGGAAAATCTCTGAAAGCTTCCGTGGTATATGAATGTAACTCCATAACGTGACAAGAAAATTATTCATATCGTGATTCAACGTTATTTTTTTGGGGTAATTTAGGTGGATGCGTACCTACATACGTAGTCGTACAGGAGAAAGTGACCAACTGCGAGTGTTTTTGCCTAGAATTTTCACTCATGAATTACATGAAATTATAGTAACTTTAAACATAAAGAGTAAATCCACTCACAAGTAGGCATAGGCTATGAAACTTATAAAGTTGAAGCCTGAGTAGGGACATGATAAACGGTGTTGCATAAGCCGTAGCTAGATTTCAGAGTCACTTGGACGTTAGGTAATTCAAAAAAAAAAAAGTGACCAACTACAAAAACGTAAAGTGTTCAGAAGGGCCATTTATGTCACTTTTGCTTTAGTCAACATTAATGCAGTTAGTCATTTTTACTAAGTCAATATATTATACTTCCAAGTTTTTAATCCGTTGGGATTTTTTCAGGGCAATATTAAGCTAATAAGGTAGCAAATAGTCAATGATCACATTTTTGTTAAACAATGCACTTGGTCACTTTCTTCTGTATGACTACGATATATTTTACTGTTCATAATGATGACTGATAAAATATCATGTAAGTGTGTATGCTGTTCACGCACTGGCGGGAAATACCCCAGTCCACGCTCGTTGCAGTACCCACCCATTGTCATATAAAGGAAAACCTTGCCATATCAATGTGTAATGGACCGATATTAAATGTAATAACCCTGGAATGGTTGGCGACCGAAGAATGATAACAAGATTTCATAAATTGATTCGGCAGTCACTTTGTGTTAAAATCGATCCATTTTTAGTTTAAGCTTTACTTGGTAAACACCACTATTATACTATAAAATTGTAGTATTCACTAATTTAATTCAATTTATTCAACAATAATTTTACAAACTAAAATTTAAAGCTTATACATTTAAACAAAAATTATAAAGTAAACAAGAACACTCTTGTTAAAGATGTAGAAAAATCCCGGTTCGGAATACCCCCTCAGACACACGGAACATATGAATATCCGGCGTGATATTGTGCAGCATAGCGGTAGCTCTTCCTACAGGGATAACCATCGGCAGGTTGGTCCTGTGTATAGGAATGGGAAACAATCTATTCTAAGCAAAACTTAAATTAAAAATCATTACAAGATGACTACTAAACAGTTCAAAGATCTAGATATGCAAAAAGACCTGTATGAAGACCACTAAATTGGAAAGTGGATAATATCCGAAGAGTGACGGGTTCTTAATACGACGATCCAAAATAAAAAAAGGAAGTCTGATATTTTGTTGATTTTATATAATAAAACAACAATTACTTACATGGTTTTTTCCATTTTTATTTTATTTCACCAGAGGCCGGCCTTCATCGTTACAGACATCATTAGACTGGTGACCAGTCGGTAACGACGAAATGAAATTAAAGTCGAAAAAACTGTGTAGTTGTTGTTTTGTCATATAAAAAGCAACTAGTTAGACTACGTTGATCGAAGTATGAAGACGTATCTAAGAATTAGATTAACAGAAGCTGTTAATAGTAATACCAGAAAAACGTCATGATCCAAATGACACTAAGAAAGAAGAAGGTTTAAGGTTCGCCAAGTCATGATTAAAATGTTCGCAGATGAGCACGAGAGGATAAATATAGGGAGAATATTATTGATTGATTCGGCATTCTCTTTGTGGAATGACATGTTGATTATTTTATTAAAATTAAACACTTGAATATACCACTTCCTTATATTTATTAACCTATATATACCCCTGAATATATTTTTTGTTCGTTAGTTTAAATTTGTACCAGAAGATGAACACATCTGTAAGTTTCCGAAACTAGTCGTATATATAAATAAAACTCATTAAAGTGGTATATTCAAGTGTTTAATTTTAATAAAATAATAGGGATACTAAATATCTAATATGTATCCCCGTCACGAACTGTATCGCCTTCTCAATGTAATCACTGTGAGATTTGTAAAAGCGCAGAAGGAAGAAGAAAGTCGTGTCTCAGAAATGTACTGAATGGACCGAAGTAGCTTGCCATTACTTGGCTTGATACAACTGTCTGTATGCAGAGTTGAAGGTCGACCTCCGGTAGTGGAAATGAACTAATAAAATAAAAGAAAATATTAAGATTCTTAAAGACAAGTACGCGATAAAATTTCCTTATCATTCTAGGGTTAATATTAAATTATATCGAAGTCGGTACAAACCAGTTAGCAATACTATATTGGCACTGTATCAGGAAAACATAAGCACAAATACGTATGTTATCGTAATATTGAATGCAAAATACACCTGCCGATAAATCTGATATGCAGCATGGATACTATTGAAACAAATTCAGAGAAACTGACACATACATACAAAGACCGTTCGGGTTTTAAGGCCAGCAGTTTAGTGAGAAAAAATATTTGCAGAAATACCAATTATCCAAACAGACCCGCGTATTTCGCCTTACGCGTTTTTTTTGTTTGTTTTCGTTCCAAGATCCAATATTCTTCTTCGAATATGAATTCTTAGATCTTTTAGATTTCTGTTTTAATCCTCAGTAACCAGAATTTTTATTAAATTGTTACTGAGAAAGTCTAAAATTATGAAAAAGTTTGTGGATTTCATGGAACTCGCTAACCATTAAAAATATTCTTATAACATTGATCGTTCTACATTACCAGCGGTTTGTCAGTGACAGTGAAGAGAAGGAAATATTGATTAATCTCCATTCTGTCACGCGATGTTGAAAAGACCTTGTGCCGGCTATCTACACTATCACAGATCATGGGCTTTGATTTGATGATTCATTTGAATCTTTTGACAGTAGTGTAGATAATAGTATGTAAACCTACTTGATTTTACACTTCCGATAGTTATTTAAGACCTTTGCAAAGATAGCGTCTGTGTTGCCATTTTTTTCCATTGAACAATAAAAACCAACAAACAGCCACAATTGTAATTCATGCCGTATTCTTCAACTACCAGATAATTTGAACATTATCTTTCATATTCTATCCTATATCTCTTGCTATCATCCATTCCTGCTTTTTATACATACCTCTCCCACACGATCTCCGTGGCTTTTTGTACACTGTCCCTTTGCTTAGCTAAAGTACAGGAGCTAATATGATCGTATTAATTTATATTCGTAATTTATATCGTATTAATTTATATATGTATATTCCCATACATTTTAGCAATTGATGGGGCGCTAGATACCGTTAGATCTGGCTGTGCTTAGCTACGTGTCTATAGTATGTCTCTAAGTTATGGTCTCTAATCCACGGGATCCCAACGTTTTTTAGTCTAGCTCCCTTTGTTAAAATTTCCAGTTGAAGAGGAAAAGAAATTGACAGAATGTCTCCTTATCAAGAGACTGAATTCGGAAGAAAACCAGCACGATTAGGAATCGTAATGTTTGTATTTTATTTTTAGATGTGCATTGCATTTATCATTTACCTTGCTTATTATGTACAAGTTTTATAGATCATTTAGTGGATTTTTGTTTCTTCTAACTAAATTAATATGTTTTTATTTAAATCTGTGTTGGGAACAGGAAGGATCATCTAGTGTGGGCCAATCAGGAACTTCTCTACATTTGCTCATTGCTGGGAGGAAATCACGTATAACTCATCGGGAGAAGGCGGACTGTTGACTGTCATCGGCAGATCTTCCGTTCCACTAGAAGAGGGTTCAACATTTTGTGTCCAAGCTTGGTTTATGTTACCAATGTCATTCACTATTTTTATTATGTATGATACCACCTAAATCGTGGTGTTGAAGATGTTAGTAAAGCCCTCAAATAATCAAAATAGCCTAAAAGAATGAAAAATAGCTTCTATAAAAATACTGAAAAATCTTGAATCAAAACAAATTAATCAAAACCATATTCTTTGAAGTGTAAATTATTTAGTACAAAATCACATTTATCGACCGGAACAATCATCGATATAAAAATAATACTTAGTACCAAAACAGTGACATATTTCTTTAATATTACTCTTAGTCATCTCTGACAACAGTTTATGATATCTTCATAGATGATGAGTCAATATTTTGATAGATGTTACACACGATATGCGTCTAAATTTTAATACGTCTCCAAATACTAACACCTGAAGGACACTCACCAGAACACTATTGACAAATGTTTACATAATTTCACCTGCGCTTATCAGACAACGTCACATACGCCCATCAACCATGGCCAATGATACGTTTGATCATTTTTGTAATGATCAATTCCAATTACTTTTGCTGATGTTAGTTGTATATACATATTTTATATTTAGCACTGATGACGTGGGAAAACGGTAATAAACAGGCAATATCCGGATCTCAGGTTGATATTCGATGTCAACGTTTTTTAAAACATAACATCATCTTGAATGTTTTTCGCAAATACTTTGTGGCACATTTTTAGAACTTTATAAAATAACATTTAGGATTCAGTTTTTGTTAAGGTAATGTAATTAATTATGAGTGTTTTAATGTTTTAGAACTTAACAAACCGTGATGATGACAAGGTTCTTGTTGAAACCGGTAGGTGAAAGTGTACTAATAATAAAAAAGTAGTTAAAACAAAGTTGTTTAATTTTATAAAGTTCATAACATCATAGTTTATTTACTTATTTTTTCGCCAATTGCACAATTCTAATACTAAAACACAACACGTTTCTATTACCGCTTCTTCTTCTTCTTTTATCATTTTCTGCAACCAATTGTGCATAGAACACTGTACCAGATGCGAACAATGTTTAAATTATGGCAAGGTGATCAGTCTTTCGATTAAATATAATAAGATATTAAACAAAAATATGTTGTCTGACGATGTCAGTAACGACGAAACCCGGTCGCTGATCAAATAAAATAAATGTTAAAAAAACTATTTAGTTGTTTTATTCTAATAAAAAAATATTTTATGTAGTATGCTTTCTGCCTACCCCTGCGGGGAAACGGCGTGATGGTAGTAGTAGTAGTAGCGTTATAGGAATTCATTAATATGAATTACAGTAAATGACAATATTTAAACAGGTATATGATATACAGGTACCTACATAAATACAATATATCACATTGTGTGGGTAATTTGACATATCTAGCCATTGACGTATGTAGTTGTCTCTGGGAATGTTGATATGGGAAATACATTATGAGTGCTTTAATTAATTATCTACCTTATGTCATATATTATGTGTAAATATATTTCAGCTTCTACTCCACAAGTATGAAATATTGCGGGTGACAGACCTTGCAAATGTGTTTCAGAGTACCGCAGCATCGATCAAATGGTGTCATAACTCAAAAAATTCGATAGTCGAGTAAAAAACTAATCAGACGTTAACACGTTGAACGCCGTGTGAATTATATTTAACTCACGTTGAGATTGGTCAAGAGGTTACAGGTTAAATATAGCCTCAATCATGGATTGGATTTTACGTTCTGTGAATTGAATACGCTTCACGTTTGCCATTTTAAATGTATGCACTTTCTGTATGCCAAACGTGTTAACCACTAAACTACGGAAGCGAAAATTTGCGTTTTTTTTCGAGTTATTGACTATTTTATGGGAGTTATTTTCTTTAAAATAAAAACAAAAACAAATGACGTCAGAAAAAAAAATCTAATACGTCATAAGTCCTGTTAAGGGGATATTCACAAACACAGAATTCATTCCACCGGATGGATATATATATATATATATATATATATATATATATATATATATATATATATATATATATATATATATATATATATATATATATATATATATATATATGTATATATATATATATATATATATATATATATATATATATATATATATATATATATATATATAAAGGGTCCGCCAAATAACTTTTTTTTTTTGAAAATGCTATAAAAAAAAAACTAACTAGCTTCGGCTGTGTGGCACGTAGCGCCGTCCTGTTGAAACCAAATGTTGCCAATATCCTCCTCTTCAATTTTTGTGAACAAAAATCCGTTCAACATGGCCCGATAACGATCGCCATTGACTGTAACGGCCACTCCTTGCTCATTTTCAAAGAAAAATGGCCCAATTATGCCTCTGGACCAAAATCCGCACCAAACAGTGACTCGTTTTGGGTGTACCGGCTTTTCAATGTATGCGTGCGGGTTTTCTGTGCCCCAAATACGACAATTTTGCTTGTTTACATACCCGCCAAGATCAAAATGAGCTTCATCCGAAAAGATGATTTTTTTGGCAAAATCGGCATCTTCTGTAAGTCGATCGCAGGCCCACTCAGCGAAGCGAAAACGCATTGGATGGTCAGTTGGCTTCAACTCCTGAACCAATTGGACTTTGTATGGCGTCATACCAAGGTCTTTATGCAAAATTCGTCTCAATGATGTCTCCGAAATGTTCAATTGTTGAGAACGACGGTGAATTGATGTTGATGGCGCTTCACGCACACTTTCTGCCACAACATCGATATTCTCGGGTGTACGCACTGTTTTTGGCTTTTCACGCTTTGGTTTATCGATGAGGATGCCAGTTTCTTTCACTTTTTTCACAAGATAACGAACATACGGAGCTGACGGTGCTTCTCTTCTTCCAAAAACCGTACGCAATTTTCGCACACATTCTGCAACATTACCATGATTTTCAAAGTAATGTCGCAATATTTTCCAGCGTTGTTCAAGCGTATACACAACCATATTCGCTCAGCGGAAGGATAAAACTAATTATCTGTCAAATCAGACATGAGCTAAGTGTTACCATTCACGAAATAAGCACTAGTTGAAAAAAAAAACTTTAGATGGCGGACCCTATATATATATATATATATATATATGTATAATATTTGAATCTTTTTTTAACCCCCTACCTTTCAATGACTCTTTTCTTATCAAAACCGTACAATTATCTCAAAGATAATCTTATTTTCTCAATGCAAAAATGGCATTTTGAGAAAAAAATTAATTACGTAAAATGTTACCTGGATTCAGAGAAAATTAAGTTGCGACGTAACGAAAACTGGGCCTCAAATACATATTACAGTAAAAAATCTCTTGCATCTATTCAAGATTGAAGCCAAACGTGTTAACCACTAAACTACAGAAGCGGACACTTTTTTTTCGATTAATTGACGTATTTATTGAAGTTATTTTCTTAGTAAAAAAAACAAATGACGTCAAGCAAAAAATCTAATATATCAAGGTCCTGGTAATGAATTACAATTAAATGAGTGACATACGTATGATATAATTTTATTTTATTTATTTATAGACAAGTATTTGAACAATCTTAATTGTGTCCAATTTTAGTATTGCCAGCCGTTGAAATACGAAATGTTTGCATTTATTGTGTTTGCACATGCACTGGTGGTATTGCCATACACCTAATAAGGAAATAAACGTTCACGGACATTGGATTATGGTCCAGATTATTATATGCTGTTATAATAAAACAAGTGCAAAGTCAATGAAACCATAAAAGAGCAATTAAAATTAATTTAATCAAGGCGAATTACACATGTTATCAATCATTATCTTGTTGGTTAGTTGCTCAGTAAATGTAGTCGCGTGCGTTGATGTCAGCTTCCGAGATCAATTTGTAATTTTTACCCTGTTCTTGGCCTTACATCAATTTACTTATTTCATTTTTGTCCATTCACACAAACATATGCAGAGAACATCGTATTTTTTTCTTTATACCCTTTGGAGGAACTTTGATCCTGTTTATATTATATCTAATATGAATATTTTAGAGTTGAAAAATATCGGCCCTAGAGGAAATTAAAGCATCAAATATGTGAGAAATTAAGGCTTAGATCTCAAGCTTGTCTCAAAGAGTTCAAATCAAAATGCGTTCAGCCGCGCTCAGGGCTGGTCGTGTGCTCACGTTCAATAAAAAAAATCTATTTTGAATTTTTTGTTTTTTAGAATATACATATAAGTATGGAAAAAACATTAATGTATTTTTTTTTAAACTTTATTTTTCTCATCATTCTTTTTAATTTGAATCTCGTTACCATATTTTTTTTCGTCCGCCTCCGTAGTGTAATGGTCAGCACGTTCGGCTACCGTTCTGGAGGTCCTGGGTTCGATTCCCAGAGGGGGTTCTAATAAATATAAGTGATTTTTTCATTTTAATATTTATTCAACATTACCCTGGAATGGTACCCGAAGCGAAGGGCTGATCACCTTTCCTTCGTGTGTTAACGATCAAGATAACACTGCGTTTATATGATGCAAGTGCCCTATGCACCATTGGGGTGCGGATAAGGGTTCGAACGAATTAGAGGATTACTGGGTAGGGTAGGTTCAAAATATAAAATAATAGATTAGCGTTTTCTTAAATTTTTTATTGTATAAAAACATTTGACAAAGCATACTACAAATCCTCATATAAAAAAAAACACTTATAACTAAGAAGCACAACCATTTATTCTCAGGATGCATAAAAATACAGATTTATTTAATTTAATAAATCTAAATTATTACACATAAAATATTATTAAAGCGCAATTTTTTATAATATTTTATTTGTCTATATTGCTTTTAATTATTCTAAATACAATTTACTACTGTATAATTGATTAAAATTTTAGCTATAGTTTTAACATCCCAAAAACTACAGGGCGTATTTCCAATTTGTTTTTAAAAAGTTAAGTCGTTTACTGTGATAATATTTAAAAGTATAGTTTAAAATATTTGGTTGGAATTCATTTCACAACTTTGTCTAAATGTATTATTATAAATTAAGAATATAAAACAGTTTTTTATAGCTACATTTGCAATTCCCATAAGACAGGAATAAAAATAATTATTTATTAACATTATCACAATTTTAAACTCATTGGAATGTTTTATTTTATTTGATTAGATCGAAAGATATCTATTTTTTAATTACTGCTCAAATATTTCTAAGAAATTTACAAATTGTATCAAAAAATTCATATCTGATCACACATAGTAATCAGATTGTAATTAAGTTTGTACATATTATATTCAACGTATGATACTTATAATTATGTCATTTTTTTCCTTCAATATAATAACTCCCAGTACCATCAACTGCTTCAATTTTTTTTTAGTCTTTCAAAAAAATATTATAAGAGAGCTTCAAACCACGTTAGATTTAGAAACCTGTTCAAATACACCACCAAAATTCAATCGATGATAAAATGTAACAGCTATCAAATTCCAAAACCAAGCGAACACAATTTATCCATCAGTTATTTTTTTGTAATTTACATTTTCAAATGCCATCTTCTAGCTGCAGTAGAATTATAAATTCTATATGTGTATTTAAATCAACAATTATAAACTCTTTACTACAGTTTGGAATTCGATAGCTGATTATACAAGTCAATTGGAATGATTTTTTAGTCTCAAAATGACTTCAAATCCTAAAATCACACTCGTATCAAAAATTTCTAGAACGAAACAAACAAAAGCAATGTTTTTCCATAGCTGACTTTGAGTTGCCTTTTGGGTTTAATACACATAAAGTGAAGTTTTGTAAATATCAAATAATGCGAAAGGGACTTATAATGACTACAGTATTTTCACAAATGGAGAAATAGCTTTAATATTTTTACTGTAAATGCACATCATGCTTTCATTATTTTCTGTTTTAAAATAAGCATAAATGAAGCAGCTTGGAGTTGAATAATTTTTAAAACACTTTTTAACCCAAAGAGACTGCAAGATCATCTCACTAAATCGGGTGTTTGTGTACTACATAGTATGTGCGATTGTGAAAATGACAACGATTGCTACTTCATGGATTTTGTACCGTGCGGAAATGTCCTTTCTAAGGTAATTTGAAATTTCCATAGTATGGAAAAAACATTTGATTTTGTACAAATACAAAATTATCGTATTCTGGATTGCGTTAAATGATCGTAATAACAAATCGTAATATGAAATTTTCTGGCTTTTCCACCCGTGGACTTTTTTTGTTAGTAGTCAATATAGCCAGACATATTTTTTTAAAGAATACTTAGTCTCCCACAAGTTTCATTCCAAATTAAATGTTTAATCAAACATTTTTCAATCTCCATTCTTTTCTTCGGCCAAGTCGACAAGTCTCCGACGAGTCGGTGAAATGCGTCTCGGCAAAATATTTTCAATAACCGTGTAGATTTCTAAATCAATTTTCACGTCTGGTTCACTGGTCGGGGAGTCTAATGATGGGCGCCGGTTGGATGCCCCACAGCATCTCGCAGTGCTGGACCAGCAGCCTCTCGGGAGGAGAGAGGTGTTCCAGGCTGGAGCGAGGGCTGCCGTCGGAGAAGGGGTCCGCGAATGGCTCGTGGACCAGCACGCAGGAGCAGTCGCGGGAGCGGCCTCCGGAAATCATCTTCTGTAGCTTCTCCGCAGAGTCAACCTGGGAACAACAAGAGTTCAACAATTAAACAGAGGCAAAAATAGATTCGAGAGTATTTACTCTATGATAACAAGAGCGCTGATAACACTGCAGAAGTTGCGGCAATGCTGCGACTAGATACGACAGAATTAGATTATGATAATTATGAGCGTTGTGAGATAAGTCTCCTGTCTGCAGAAAGATAGCGCATAGGGCACCGTAGTGTCAACATGAAAATCCATTACATAAAGGCAAGGAGATTCTTGGAGTTGATAGAAAACAAATGACGCAAGTAAAGAATATTACTAATATACCGAAAAGAATATGGAAGAGGAATAGTAGTTAGGAAAATGAGAATATCAGTAATGCATTGGACTCTCGGAATTGTATACTCGTACTACATTATTTAACTTGTACACTGTTACGTGTACCAGTCCCTTAAGGTAGTAATCACTAACACAACTCAAACAGACATTTTTATAAAAACGACAGATTGTAAATTTCTTTTGTTGTTTGCACTGGTTGTATCCAGCTGTCATAGTTTTAACAATAATGACAAAATTGAACACCAAAGTTAAACCATAGTCATTATTTAAACAAAAAATTATGTGTTCAAAGGATCGGTAAGATAACAAACAAACAAAAATGCGCTGATGATGCTACCGGAGTCATGACTAACCAATGTTACACATTTTAAGACTTCAATACTAGTAAATAAATATATTTCAAAAGCTGCGAAACCCAATTAGATGTGTCTACAAAAAACATTCATCATCTAGACAAAGAAAAGAAGACGATGCCAAGAAGAAATAAAATTTCCGCAAACATTTAAATACCTGAATACCGTTAGATTTTTTTAAAGTCTCTATGAAAGCAACTATCATATTGAACTAAGTATTAGAAAATTATCTTATCTAGCGTCAAGAATGGTGGAATATATTATTTGCTAAAGACAAATACTAAAAGGTCGTATCGCGAAACAAATGCGCAATGCTAATTCCAAAACAAATAAAGTACTGGAAAAACAGAAGTCTAAATTCACTGCGGAAAATAAATCATTAAAATGTAAACCCATATTTAAGTAGGGTGGCTATTTTTAGACAAGTCTTTGTAATACGTGACAGCAGGGAAGTAGGCACTAACATTTTATGCATTTTTAAGATAAAAGATTCACCATACAAACAATGGATTAAAAATGAGTATGAATACTAGATCTATCCAGTTATTGCGATCAGTCAATCTCTTTTTAACCATTATGTAGTTATTTATTCACTGCATATGGTCAGACCATCTTATCTTTGTAATTATAACTGTCTCAGACTTATTTCTTTCTAATTATTCCATTCAAAACCTTATTCATCTACAACATTCAATCTGTTCTTATTTTTCTTCCAATTCCGTTTTCCTTCCATACAAAAATCTTCCATAAAAAAAAAACTGGCAAAGACAGTATTTAGTGCATTATCTATTTCCTGTTATTTTTGACATCTCAACACAGATGAAGAAAAATATGGAAGTCTGGGTGTTTACGGGGCTTACGACCGTCATAGACTGGTTTAAATATTACTTCATACACGTGTAACATTCACCGATTCTACCCATGGTTGACAACCACACTACTCAAATTCTTGGAAGTTCTAAATATATTACATGATCCAATTTCGAAACATTGTACTTGAATCACTAGAATTTTCACTAGCGATATCTATTGGTGAAAAATAACCCCTATAATTGCAGATAATTCAGATTTGTGATGAAGTATTTGGACACACTCAAAATGTTGAATCAGCTATTTTATTTCCTGCATTCACAGTTGATTCAATATCTTTTTTCCTTCTCAATATTTTAAATAGATAACATTTCTCCTAGATTAAAACTTAGTCCAGTTATTCATCGTTTACAACGCTCGTTCTCTCTCTTTCACATACCGCACCATTTGAATTTACTTTGATTACAATGGACTTGATATTGTCATTACCTTGACTATGTAGATGTCATTCTCCAAGCAGAACGCTTCGAGGAGCACTTCCTGCATGTGGTGGGCAGAATCTCCCGGCTGGGAAGGAGCCAGGAGGCAGAAGAGAGCTCCCTGATGACCGGATGAGAGTCGCTTGATGCAGCCCAGTAATCCGACGGTTATACGCTGGCTAGCCTGGGCCGACCTCAGGATGCTCTTGATGGAAGAGCCAACACTGCTAAAATAAGAAAGAAATCAAATTAGTACATTGTTATTTTTTTAAATAGAATTTAATACAATTTCTATACATTTCTACTGTACTTCATACAATCGTTTAATTTTGGTTGCGCTGAGCCTTTCCAAAAATGATTCTGAGCTCTTGTGCTTGGAGAGGGAGTTATTACTTGATTCTACATAGACAACTAAAAAATGCAAGATAGAACATATTTCTATACTACAATGTGTTGTATCTCTAATATGTGGCAAACTAAAACAACACCCTCAACTAAAATTTAACAAAGACAGTATAATTATTTTTTGACCAGCTACCTTTTTATTTCTCATATAAATTTAACAAATTTAGTACGATAATTTTTGACAAACTACCTCATTGTAGGGAACTCATACAAATGAGCAAAATCTAAGTTACACAAGCTGGTATGAGGACAGATGGATGTTGGTGCTATTATTTTCCACCTTTCCCGTAATTTCCTTCACCCTAAGCTTCCTCACACACATCATCTACATCCCTTTAAATATATTCTACACCTACTCTATACACCATTTGGGTGCATATAGGAGTCAAAGAATGATCTCCCTTTCAAAGAATGTCTTATTATTTTAAATAATAATGCTGATATAGAGCAGTGAATACACATTTTCATATAGGAATAAGTAAAAAGGTATCAAACGTGACAGACCATGGGGAAGTTTAGAGATGGGATGACTGAATTCTTTTGATGAATGCGTATAACATTTGCATTTCTATTATTAAAAAAGGCTATGAAAGGGGTTTTGAAAGCTAGCCAATAAATGAACCCATTTTCTTTATAAAATAATTATGTTTTAATATACGTATTTAATATTCATCACCTTAGTGTAGGAACCTTGTTAACTCCATTAAATGTCATAAGCAATGTTAGAATGGCATTGATTGAATTAAAATACTTTTTATTCATAAAAAAGACCTTTCGTATCAGGTTTTTAGACTAGTATTGAATTATTGGTGAATTTTAATGAAATAATTTTTCTACCTAATAAAATTTCAATGGCAATTTGTCACATAGTTATAAATACAATTTATAAAATTAGTAAATAAAAAAATGACAAAAAGAAATCTCCCCGGCGGGGAATCGAACCCCGGTCTCCCGCGTGACAGGCGGGGATACTGACCACTATACTACCGAGGAATACGAACAAGTCTCCAAAATATTCGTCCAAAAGCTGTTCACTGCTTGAGATCATTGACACAACAAAAATGGAAGTATTACATATGGTTGCGAAATTAAATTTGAAATCTTTACACGAAGGTTATTTTTAATTATATTTTTATTATTCAATGCCATTACTGTCGGTTAATTATTAGAATAAATTAAAAAATAACTAAGTACCCATACTTATTTCTTCCATGTTTTGGTATTTGTTTGATATTGCACCATCATTAGAAATATTACCGCTAACTCGGTGAATCCAGGCGTATATTTTTAATCAGTGAATAAATTGTATTTATATAATTATAATTAATAATTATGGTTACAACAAAAATGGTTTTACGAAGAAAATATATATAATAGAAAATATTACGTTCGCGGCAATGTGTTGCATTAACTCCAAGCCAAAATTCTAGGCGCCAAAAGCAAATTTAAAAGCGAAAAGGGTACTTTTATAAGTGGAAATAAAACGTCAGATCAATGGCAAAATATTTTTAAAACAATGCACTTTTGACAAGAGAAAAAAAGTTAAATGTTATCCCTCGTTACATTTGAGTTTTTGTAAAGATTCCGAAAGAAAATTGATGTAATTTACCATTTAGCAGTGCTGAATGTTTCTCTGGCATTCACCATGGTGGCAGTATGGTCTTCTAGGCACATCTTGGGTGATTCTTCTTCAGAACTGTCACTGCTAGAACTGTGACTCAGAACACTTCTGTAAGCACTGTATTTCTGCCTATATGCACCACGATATGAACTAATTTGCTCCAGCTTTTATAGATGTGTTCACAGCAAAACAAAACAATCGGCAGCACTACAAAACAACGCCACAAAACTTCAAACTGAGCAGCGGATAATCCAATTCACAAGTATCGATTGATTGGTTCAAAAAACAAATGACAGACCGTATGAAAACTCGCAAATTGCAAAGACTACAAACGGCGCGAACGACTTTCTGAACAATAATGATAGTGAAAATTGTTGTACCGGCGCTTATATAGATTCTCGATGTGCGCATGCGCAGTGGTAAATCCGATAAGAACGCGTCACGTGGAGCGAAAACCAAATTTTCTCAGAAGTCTGGCGAAACGAACTTGGAAACGATTTTGTTGTAAGCGCCGTTCCGTGAATCACCTTCCAAAACCTAAATATTCGATTCAAAGTTTAACCGTTGACCAGGGATAAAAGAGGTCATTTTAAAGTCGGTTATCCGATAGTTATAGTTAACTAATTGACATAACTTAATGGCACTTTTACATGTGTAGGTTAAGTAAGCTTCCATACAATTACCGCGTTTATGTACACATTTCACAACATTTCTCGGACGCGCTCATTTCAGCTATCGGAATTCCCGCTCTACCTGGAAGCAAGATTAACTTTAGGATTTTCGACGGGTTTTTACTGCATGTTTTGAAATCAACAACAATACAAATAATAATAAATATTCAATCCACGGAATGTTTTGACTGGGATTTCTTTTAATTATGTTATTGTTTTGGTCGCGGCATTACATAACGCGCATCAAGCGTCTTCGCTAGAAAAATGGGCCAAGCTCAAATACCGACTATCAACGATAAACCCCGAATAAACTGTTTTGATATTTTTATAGTGTTTGGTCTTGCGTGTTTACCTCAATATACACGTATATATATGAGGAAAATATAAAAATAACAATAAAGATGTTTATGAAATCGCATTATAGGACGTAGAAACCGAGATGGGCAAATAGTGTAGTTGGGTAGACTCTCGACTGCAAAACTGGCATCGCGGGTTGAATTCCCGCAAAATGAATCTAACAAAATGTGAAGGTACTTTATGGAAAGATATAAATGTAGTGATTAGTCATATTTTCTTATTTTGTTTTTACCTTATGTTTTTTTTTAAAAATATTTTCTCATGTGTTATATTCTCTCATTTTTTTTATTTTCTCATTTGTTTATTTTAAATATGCTTCTTACCTTGTGTTTTCTCATTTATTTCTTTTAAATATGCTTCTTATGCCTATTTATTATACCTGTTTATTGTTTTTATATTTTTCCATGTATTAATGTTAGTATAGGTTATTAAAAATAACAATAAAGCCCTTATCCGCACCCCAATGGTGCATAGGGCACTGCGTCATATAAACGCAGTGTTATCTTGATCGTTTACACATGAAGGAAAGGTGATCAGCCCTCCGCTTCAGGTACCAGTCCAGGGTAATATTGAATAAATATGACAGTGAAAAAATCACTTATATTTATTTTACCCCCCTTGGGAATCGAACCCGGGACCTCCAGAACGGTAACCCAGCGTGCTGACCATTACACTACGGAGGCGGACATTGGTTATTAAAAAAAAAAAATGTAACTTTATTATTTGTGTTCCAGTCTTGTTAACCTTAATCTCATGTCCCAAAATGTGAAATAGAAATTACTCATCAGGAATATTATATGTAAATATGATTTATGCATGTAATATGTTTTGAAATAGATAAAATAAAATAAATAATAATATTTGGTTTGAAGTGTTTGGTGTATTTTTCATTTTTTCCTTTCCATTCCTTACTATCTTTACTGCATATAAGCCTCTAATATAGAGGCTTTTCGGGTTATTCCTAAAAACATAGTATCCATATAAACTCTACTCACTATTTGAGATCATTGACACGCGAAATATGGGAGTATTTCATATTGTTGCGAAATACAAATTGTATGTTGCGAAATTAAAATTCACATATCGCTCACTCCTTTCAAGAACGTCATAAATCAAAAAACTTGATTTTTCAGGAGAACGTTTTTAAAGTTTAAAAATAAAACACAATGTATTAAAAATAAATATCAAGCCACTTATTGAACTTTTAACTGTGTAACAGATCTTTTTAGGTAAAACCTGAAGGTTTTTTCTCCATTTGAAAAATATTAAGTTTATTTAAAAAAATATTCAATCAATACCTTTTCTTCAAAATGCAAAAACAACATTTTCTGCCCTGTAGCGGGTAAATATTAAGTTAAAAATATGGCGCTTTTGCTGGGATATAGAACATTTTCTAGGCATTCCGAAAACATGCACAACTGAAAATTAAAGATTTTTGATTTATGGCGTTCTTGAAAGGAGTGAGCGATATGTGTGTGTTTATACATTTTTTCTGTAGATCAATTTATTAGTGCTGTACAGCAAATCCACAACTTAAAATATTAACCCCCTATAACGTTCCCTCCGATAATGCCGAACTATCTCAACGTTATACGGGGCTTACTGTATTATTAAGTGTTTACTGGTACTAATGTAATAGCTTATATAAATCATGAAAAATACAATATAAAATATTGCATTTTTCAGCATTGATGTAAGAAAAGCAAGAAATTATCATGAACATACATACCATACATTATACATGCTCACGCACATAACCATTTTCCCACTAATAGACTTTCGTCCGTAGTCTTTCTGATAATCTCAGTGTAGAAATACACATTTCATTCTAAGTAGATTATATTTAGGCACTCTAGCTAGTCTATTCTCAGTTGAATGGGAAACGAGAGAATGACTCTCATTTCTTGGTTCACACCACTTTCCTAGTAAATAACCATTCTACCAGTTTCTAAGTTCTTTTTCTCCTTATTCCTCTTCTTTTATGGCTTTTCTCCCTTGTAGAGCGTTCTAGCCAGTGTCGAGTTATTTAAAAGAAATATAAGGCTGAACGAAGGTATTTGAAAATATTAAGAATATATTTTGGGTGGTACTGACAACGAGAAATGACTAAGAAAGTATATATTTTGCAAATGCGACCGGGAGAAAATTGTGTTGAGATGGTTCGACATGTGGAACGTATGAGTGAGGAAAGAACGGTAAAACAAATTTATGAGGCGAATGTAGTTGGAAAAAGAGTTAGAGGAAGACCGAGGAAAACTTGGAATTGTCAGATATGTCAAATACTTGAAAGCGGCTGGGTCAGGAGTCGGAATAATCGGCGGATGTGTATGAGGAGATGTAGTGCCTACCGTGATGCGTGTGGCGTGATGCTTAGTTAGTTAGTAAGAACGGGAGAACAGAAAGAAGTCTACCAAAAAAGATTTAGCACAACCAGATCAATCAGGGCCTCAAATCTGGTCGTGCATTTATGACTAGATGTATGGATATGAAGGAAGCTAGGAGTGTGTGTCAGAACAGACGGATGTGCCGTTCCATCCTCACTGCCTACCCCTGCAGTGAAATGGCACGATGGTAGTAGTAGTAGTATTTTTAATCATGCAGAGCTGCACGTAGTGACAAATTGCAAATTAACGAAATAGCTTGGAGCAAAGTGTGACCCCCCCATATCACAACAAAACCATTAATAGTGTCTCAGATTTTTCCTCTAGCCCACACCCTAATTGGCCGGTCGACAATATTGACTGTTTGGTTGTCTCGTAGCGCGTCGTTGTGACGTAGTCGCTGTCAATTTGCGTCGGCAAAGCAATCGGGATACCGCACAAAAATTCCTACCTACATAATTGAAAAATAAACTTGCGTCACTGGCAGTTAATGACATACTTAGTTTGTGTATAGTTTTAGTGCGGAATAAAAAAAAACTATATTTAAGCGTCTTAAAAGAAAAATATATTGGTATAATCTTGTAGGGGGTTACATAATTCATCCAAAAAACTTGCGAATCGGCAATTTTCTATCGCTGCCTTATTTTTTTGGACATATTTTGATGATGCTAGTATAGTTATTGTCCTGACGAAGAGACAGGCACGTCTCAAAACCGGCTGATTAAACTCTCGGTGAGTGGTTGTACAAACATTACATCGTACTTCAGTAATCCCTGTCCATAAAATGGACCATCTCCAACCTTCAAGAAACGTGTGAAAGAGTACCATCTATCCTTGGAATCCAAACTGTTCATCACACCACCACTTACTTAGATCCTCTTTCTCTCCTCAACTCCTTACCTGGTACTTTGTCTTCCTTTTTTTAAAATTGAGAGAAGTCATATAAACATCCTGTAATTATTTGATCAGTCATACTGTAACTAATTCACTCGTTTTTAATTAATACAGGGTGGACATAAGTAATCACTTTATCCGAAGTTGTTTTATTTTTTGTAAATGGCGTCGTATGTCAATAATATTTTATATTTGTGAACTTGACAACTTCAGTATACAAACAGATTTCGGGTGGCGCAAAATAAATCATCCAATTTGGTTTTTTTTATTTACTTTTTTACTAATAAAAAAAAAAGATTTTGAAGAAATCTTTATTTGGGCATTGACATTTTTTCTATTAAGTAAAAAAATTATATCCGTCAATTGGCTGCCACCAGTGTTAATACACATTTGTGGCCGTTTTATCAATTTGTTTGTATACTGCAGCTGTCTAGTTCATAAACATCAAATATTATTGACGTACTTTGCCATTTGCAAAAATTATAACATCTTCCGATAGGGTGATTAATTTTGTGCCAGCTTTGCAAGCAATATATATATGCCTACTTATTTCTAACAGCTGTTTAAGATACAAACCTTGACTTGTATCACTAGCCTGTTTTCGATTGGTTGGAAGACATTCCATCTTAGCAATAAGCCCGCCAATGCAGTACAAAATGTTTATTAAACTATTTATTTGTAAACGTATTACGTACATGTTATTAAAAATACAGAATATAATTTACATAAAAAGATAACGTGAAAAAAACACGGGATGTTTTCACGTGGTTTTGTTTTTACACTATTCTATAGTTTGTGCGTCATGAGGTTATTATTAAAACGAAAAAGATACGCGTTCGTAATAGGTGTACAAAAATTTTAGTATATTTTTGTAAACAGCTTATGAAATTTTAATCAGAATACCATTAATGCGACACTATATTACGGGCGAATTCTTGAAATAAGTTTGGAAAATGATAAGGCCATACTCGCTATCACAGAACTCGTTAAATGGCCGGAGAGGTTATACGTCTGTTCAGGCCGGATTTTTTTAAGTAATGCATAATGGATATTTTTTTAGAATTATATGGAAAAAATATTTTTATTTAATACATCTCCCTACCTTGCATAACTTTTTTTATTTTCAAAAACAAATAATTAATTCGAAGAAAAATAAGTGGCATTCATTCCATCTGAGAACACCGGAGAGGTCACATGTCCGCTCACGCCCGATTTTTTTAAAGAAAATATATTGGATTTAATTTTTTCTTTTTTACAATTTATATAGAAAAAATATTTTTATATAACGTAACGAAAAAACAGATTTATGCAAACGCAACCACCAAATATTATATAATCGATGGTCGCTGTCTCTTTCCGTATCATATAATGTTTTCCTTCTATATTCAATCAGAAAATGTAGAAAAATAGTAAAAAGTGCTTAATAACACTTTTTACTATTTTTCTACATTCTTGTCTTAAAAATTTATGTAAATATATTTCACTATGACTTCTACCTTAAAGTACCTATTAATGAAGTGGTAATAACTTCATTAAGGGAACTCGCAGACTTCAAATTGAGAAGGCGAACGACCACGCTAGCACATCGGCATACCAGGGTGATATGGCGTCTAAGCATGGTAGTTCTTATTATAAAGGTACTTTTGTGTGATATCTATAATCAGTAGACAAAACTTTCGGTAATGAATTATTTCTTATTATTTTTATATATGTTTATATCTTCTAACGCAGTGTTATCTTGATAGTTACTTACATTAAGGAAAGGTGATCACTCCAACGCTTCAGGTACCAGTCCAGCGTAATATTAAATAAATATTGGAGTGTAAAATCACTGATATATATATTTTCACATACATATATATATTTATACATATATTTATACATATTTATTGTATATATATTTATACATATTTATTTTCACCTCCCCCCTGGGAATCGAATCCGGGACCTCCAACACGGTAGCTAAGCACGCTAACCGTTACACCATGAAGGCGGATTAAAATTATTTTTTTAATAATAATTAATCAATGATTAAATGTTTATATATTTAGATAAAACTATTATGACAAAAGCAACAATTCATTCGATTTCGGATTCCACCTTGTGATTCATCATAATATTGACAACAAAAAATATGTAGTCAATTTTCACATGTATTTTTTTTTATCTAAGAAACATGTGAAACATCGTCCGACATTAAATTATATTGGGCCCATTAACAGTATTTACATAACGAAGAAAAAATGATAATAATGTGTTTGATAATATCGTAAAATAATTAAATTCCTCAGAAAAAAGATCAGTATCTAATATAGACATGAATAATAAATATTTTGTTTAAAATTTGATTAGAAACAGGAAAAAATATATGAGTCTTTTAATCTCATTAGTTATTGAATTTGATTAAATCTAAATTATCTGTATTAATGTAATATTAATTGAAGATAAGCAATTTTTATTAATCGAATTACTTATTACTAACAAGAAACATTTCATTAAGATATACTTCGAAAAAAAATCGTAACATGTGAAAAAAATTCGTAATACAGTGTCGATGAATAATGGTCGAGTGGGAAATGCGATGACTGAGCATTTTCTGCAAATGTCTTTGCACTGTTACGTGTCTGTCTGCTGTGCTAGTCGGGGTTGTGGTGGCGTCTGTGTACCAGCCAACGGAAATCGGAACCAGATCTAGCTGACTAACTGAACTAACTAACTACTAATCCCTTTCACTGCCTACACCGGGGTACTTCTAGAAAATTTGGTAGTGGTTTTACAAACTTGTATTTATTTAGATTGGCAGTGACAGGGACATTGAAAGCTTTCAAATGTATGTTCACAGTAAAATCGGTTTAAATTTTGTTCCACATTTTCTATAAATTTCTCAAGTTAGTTAAAAAAATGCTTTGCAAGAAAAGGTCTGTCAGGAAGCCTAGATGCTTCTGTATCAGATCTGGGAATGCGAGGGGACAGCTTTCAATCAAAATGACATCACAGGCTGTCGGCTATTGGACCCTTGATTATATTAGGTAACTTAAGTCATTATATTTATTACAAATTATAAAATATTCACCTTCTTTCTGCCTCGATCCCAACTTATCGTCTTTGTAGATTGATGGAGTCAGCTTTTCTTGTCCTCAGGTTGTAGGTCCATGCCTTTGAATCATGTTTTCTTTCTGCAGCATCTAAGAGTTCTTTGGTCTTCCTCTAAAAATTATTCAAGGAAGATCCACGGCAATTGCTTGGTTCACGATATGATCTGCGTCCTATATGTCCATACCATCTCAATTGCCTTTCCTCTACCTTACTATCGATATCTGTGACACCCCGGCTTCCATGAATGCGTGAACTTTGTATTTTGTCTCTAAAGGTATTTCAGCAATTTCTTGTTGCCTAGAGTAGGTGGCATTGGGAGCCACAGAGGAGTGCGGATCTGACAATTGTTTGGTAGACTTTTCCCTTTAACTTGGCTGGCATTCTTTTTGATAAGAAAAGACTCCCGTCACAGATCGGGACTTCATCACTTCACACTATTTCTATCCGTTATACGTACATCTGCTGCGCACCCTTCATCCCTATAGATAAGTTACCCTTGATATTTAAAGTCGCGATTAGGTATTGCTTCTCGATTTGTATTGGGAGGATGGTAGCATTTGTATTCTCGAACGGTAGGTACATATGCTAGGTCTTGTTTCTGCTCAGTCAAATTTACAAATTATAATATATTTACAACGTTTTGAGTGTGTCCAAATACTTGTTCACAATTTTGGATTATCTCCAATTATAGGAGTTATTTTTCATATTATTTTGATATCTCATCATAGATGATGAAGAATATGGAAGTATAACCCAGGATTCGGACCTCGCATACGAATGGAAAGAGTCTCTGCTTAATAAAAGCTTGCCTCATTCCAACAAAGATTGCTCTTGTGAACTTAGACAAAATGTGTTACGGGATTGATCAATATATCAAGAAGTTTCGAAAATTTGAGTAGTGTGGTTGTCAATCATGGGTAGAAGTGGTGACTGTTACACTCAACAAAACATATGACGGTCGTGAGCCCTAGAAATGCCCAGACATCCATATTCTTCTTCATCTATGTTGAGATGTCAAAAAAATTATCAAAATAAAATATCTACAACATTTTGAGTGTGTCCAAATACTTGTTCACAATTTTGGATTCTCTCCAATTATAGGAGTTATTTTTCATATTGTTTTGACATCTCAACAAGGATGAAAGGAATATTAATGTTACAAGTATGTAAAGTGATCACTCAAACCAGCCTATGACGGTCGTAAGCCCTAGAAATGCCCAGACATCCATATTCTTCTTCATCTATGTTGAGATGTCAAAAAAATTATCAAAATAAAATATCTACAACATTTTGAGTGTGTCCAAATACTTGTTCACAATTTTGGATTATCTCCAATTATAGGAATTATTTTTCATATTTTTTTGACATCTCAACAAGGATGAAGTAGAATATTAATGTTACAAGTATGTAAAGTGATCACTCAAACCAGCCTATGACGGTCGTAAGCCCCGTAAATTGCCAGACTTCCATATTCTTCTTAATCTATGTTGAGATGTCGAATTAAAAAAAATAAATAATAATATATCTTTTGATTTTAATTACCAGTGAAGATTCAAGAGATGGTAATATTACTCCGTTATTTGTATTTATTGTACTATACTTACTGGTATGGGGATATCTATAGCATCTTTAAGAAGTATTGTGCATAACAAAATAAAAAAGATGGTACAATACAATACAGTATTCTATACAGTTAACTGTTCGGTATTATATATGATGCTTTTTGTCATTCTAATATTTATACTCTGTTGACAAAAGCGTCCAAACTCGTCCAAATTAAGGGGTAAACAACATTTTCTACTTTTTTTGATACTCGATATAGATGAGGAAGAAAATGGAATTCTGGGTATTTACAGGGCTGACACAAGTGCAACATTCACCATTCTAACCATACTAATCAAATTTATGGAACTCCTACGTATGTCGTAAATCTCATAACGCTTTAAGTGTGAGTGCACTGAAGCTATCTACGGTTGGTTTTAGAAAGTGTTGAGACCATTTTAAGTAGATGTGTGCAAAATCTTAACTGGATTATTTTACATACTGGGCGAAGTTTTCTGTTTAAATAATTGAATTTAATAAGCATAATAGAAAGTTAAAGTGTACGATGAAAATAAACAAATAAAATATATTATACCTAACTGTGCGGGACATGTCGCAAGATAGAACCGCACAAGATGGACCCATTTTTTTTTTAGATGGAGACCTTGGAAGAATAAAAGCGGCGTTGGAAGACCTCAAAAAGATGGTCCAACGACATAGCCGCTGTGGGGGGTAGAAACTACATAGTTGCAAACAGCAAAGGACCGAAGAAACGGAAGAGGCCTATATCCAGCAGTGGAGGACAGAATGCTAAAGAAGAAGAAGATTATACACAAATCACTATAAACATACATAGGTATAATAGCGAATGTAACACTGCGTATAAATATGTCTCATAAATGTATAAGCCAATGTCAGATAACAGGCCTGCAAATGCCCATACTTCTATTCTAAAACGCTTTTCACATTTCGCTCACTCCTTTCAAGAACGTCATAAGTCAAAAATCGACCATTTTCAGTTGTGCATATTTTCGGAATGCCCGGAAAATGTACTATATCCCAGCCAAAGAGGCATATTTTTAACTTTATATTTACCCGCTACAGGGCAGAAAGTGTTGTTTTTGCATTTCGAAGAAAATGTTTTGTTTAATTATGTTTTTAAATACACTAAATATTTTTCGAATGGAGAAAAAACCTGTTTGTTGCACAGTGAAAAGTTCAATAAGTGATTTGATATTTATTTTTAAAACATTGTATTATATTTTTAACCTTTAAAACGTTGAAAAATCAAGTTTTTTTATTATTTTATTAAAAAAATATAACATTTTCTTTTTAAGATGGCAATTGCATTTATTATTTTCCTTGCTTATGATGTACAAGGTTTAAAGATCATTGAGTGGATTTTTATTTCTTCTAAAAAAATATATGTCTTATTCTAATCTGTGATGGGAACAGGAGGGATAATTTAGTGTGGGCCAATCAGGAACTTCTCAGTATTTGCTCATTGCTGGGAGGAAACCACGTTAAACTCCTCAGGAGAAGGCAAACTGTTGAATGTCGTCGATAGACCTTCCGTTCCACTAGAAGAGGGTTCGGCATTTTGTGTCCTAGCTTGGGTTATGGCACCAATATCCTTCACCATTTTTATCATGTATGATACCACCTCTCGTGACAGTTCCTTACGATTACAATTTAAATGTTACAAAATTTGTTACGAATAAGATTATTCAATACTCTACTCTTAATGATATCTTTAAGCTACTTTTGAACGCTGACCTCAGGTCGAAGATAACCGATTTATCTATGAAAAAATGTCTTTCACTAACCAGCAGTTGCAAGCATCTGAAAAACAGCATTGATCATTATAAAAACGTTTCAAAATCATTCAACGAACTTAAAAAAGAATATATAAAGCTTTTTACCTTACGAACTGTTCTAGTGAAGACCGGAACGCGCTCGAGTGATCATGTCTAGTGATTTCTAATTTGGGTATATGTTACATCAAAATTAAATTATTCAAAAGTATTATATAAGGTTCGTATAATTTTATGACATCTGATTTTTTATTTCATAATAAAAAGAAATATATATATATATATATATATATATATATATATATATATATATATATATATATATATATATATATATATATATATATATATATATATATAAAGGGTCCGCCAAATAACTTATTTTTTTTGAAAACAGGGCGCAAAACATCGAGTGTAGCTTCGGCTGTGTGGCACGTAGCGCCGTCCTGTTGAAACCAAATGTTGCCAATATCCTCCTCTTCAATTTTTGTGAACAAAAATCCGTTCAACATGGCCCGATAACGATCGCCATTGACTGTAACGGCCACTCCTTGCTCATTTTCAAAGAAAAATGGCCCAATTATGCCTCTGGACCAAAATCCGCACCAAACAGTGACTCGTTTTGGGTGTACCGGCTTTTCAATGTATGCGTGCGGGTTTTCTGTGCCCCAAATACGACAATTTTGCTTGTTTACATACCCGCCAAGATCAAAATGAGCTTCATCCGAAAAGATGATTTTTTTGGCAAAATCGGCATCTTCTGTAAGTCGATCGCAGGCCCACTCAGCGAAGCGAAAACGCATTGGATGGTCAGTTGGCTTCAACTCCTGAACCAATTGGACTTTGTATGGCGTCATACCAAGGTCTTTATGCAAAATTCGTCTCAATGATGTCTCCGAAATGTTCAATTGTTGAGAACGACGGTGAATTGATGTTGATGGCGCTTCACGCACACTTTCTGCCACAACATCGATATTCTCGGGTGTACGCACTGTTTTTGGCTTTTCACGCTTTGGTTTATCGATGAGGATGCCAGTTTCTTTCACTTTTTTCACAAGATAACGAACATACGGAGCTGACGGTGCTTCTCTTCTTCCAAAAACCGTACGCAATTTTCGCACACATTCTGCAACATTACCATGATTTTCAAAGTAATGTCGCAATATTTCCCAGCGTTGTTCAAGCGTATACACAACCATATTCGCTTAGCGGAAGGATAAAACTAATTATCTGTCAAATCAGACATGAGCTAAGTGTTACCATTCACGAAATAAGCACTAGTTGAAAAAAAAAACTTTAGATGGCGGACCCTATATATATATATATATATATATATATATATATATATATATATATATATATATATATATATATATATATATATATATATATATATATATATATATATATATATATATATATTTACACGGCAAAATTATGCAATATTTGTTATTTTTTCCTTAACAATCCTACCAAATGGCATTCTCTCTCACATTATTAATTCAGTATCGCTATGTTTTGAAATATCGAATAATCATTTTATCATCAGAATGTAGAAATATCCTAAGTGGCATAGAGTCAATTTCGTTTTTTTTATTTATATAAATGTGTTGTGTTTTTATTTATTGATTTGGTAATAACTTGTGGAATGACATGATGCTTTAAATATGTGCGATATATAACATATATGGTAAATAAAACACTTGTATAATGCCATTTTTTGAATTTATTAATGTAAACGCGACTAGTTTCGAGAACTACTAAGGTTCTCATCAACAAGTGAAAATTCAAACTTAGAGAATACAATTTGTATTTCAAGTCAATTCCATTTTTACTGATTTTTTTATTGTAAAAGAGAAATATTTGTGTTTTTACTATTTACAAAAATACTTAAATTTCATACTATTTCTGTGAGGCTAAGCGGCTCATTATGAAAAATAGGTATCAAATTGTGGTAGAGTGGGTTCGAACCCAGAAACTCTGACTCGAGATTTCGCGACACTAACCACGGGACTACAACTCAGACTGCTTTGTTATGTAGAAATTGCTTAACTTGAATAAATAGATATTTTGGCATTATATCATTAATCTCCATATTAAAAAAAACTTCTAAATGGTTAAAAGAACTCACCTTTTGAATGTTAAATACTCTCCCCTGTCACCCAGTGAGAGGATGTTTCTGCCAGTGTCAAGTTTTATTTTAATTTACAAACAAAATAAAAATAATAACAGTTAATAAAAAAACATAGTTTAAATGCTTTTCGCTTTATGTATAACGCTCACTGAACTAAAATGACTCCGTCGTGAGTCATGACCCAAAAATCACTCACTTCTCTAAAATATTATCAATTATATCGGTGGAAAAACTTCAAAAACCTTTTTGATCATGGTATACCATCCATTCCTCGATGTATGCAACTCATCATTCTTCAGTAATTTATTCATTATCAAAGCTGCCAGACTATGTATGATCACGAAACGTAAAAATGATTACTACATTTCCTTGGAACCCTAATTGCCCATCATACCATCACACCTCTGCCTTATCTCATCCACTCCCTGCGCTTTCCTTAGTTTCACAAATTAATAGTATCATCCATATTTCTTTTTGGACTAATCACACATTTTATTTATTTATTTTATTTCAGATTCGATCTGTAAGTCGCCTGCGATGTTAATAGAAATTTCTTGTTTCTGTGTTATGGCTTGGCTGACCATAAAACTTTCACAGCAAAAAAATGCTCTAGGATGGTTTTTACGCGAAAGAAAACTCCACCTCCACCTCGTTTCAGATGTGGAGGGATTCATATCATTATTAGCGGGAGTTGCCATGAAAAGATTTAATAAACTTGACCGATACCCTGATAGAAAAGGTCTTACCGCAGTGGTGACCGGCGGAGGTAAAGGGCTAGGAGTTTACGTTGTGAAAGGATTAGCAAAATCTGGAATGCACGTGATAGTTGGAGTAAGGAAGCCAAATTTGTGCGAGCCACTGGCGAAAGAAATCATAGCAGAAAATCACCCAGGAACTGTTGAATTTCTAGAGCTCGACACATCTTCTCTATCCTCCGTCAAAAGTTTTGCTGATAAAGTTTCAACAGATCATCCAGAGATTCATCTTTTAGTCAACAATGCGGGAGTTATAGATGCTCCGTTTAAAATAACGGATGACGGGTTCGAAACGCATTTGGCCACAAATTACATCGGACACTTCTACCTAACGCACTTGCTTATGAAGAATTTAAAGCTCGCTGGTGTTAAAGGGAAGATACTCTCTCGGATTGTGAACGTCAGCTCCTGCGCTCACACGACAGCTTCAAATATATTTTATGATGACATCAATTTTAAAGAAGAATATCATCAACTAGGGGCTTATGCTCAATCCAAACTTGCTCAGGTATGTTTATTTTGGAATAAATCAGCAATATATAATCGTAATTTTAATGCAACCGTTCGAAGAAATAACATCCAAAGTCCAGAGTACAATAATTAGCGTTTATTTATGCATGTATCATCAAAGCTGCCTGCGATGGATAGATTAAACTGTATAAAAACATTTTGTTACTCAGCTACGGAGCTGAAAGTATTAATCTTTTTTCCATTTTTCCGGGTTTTTTAAATGATCAATTTTTGTAATTTTTCAAATAAAAATCTGTATCGTTTTTTAATCATTAACATTTTGATATATTATACATAGTACGCATTTTAACATTGTTTACATCTTTTTTTACAATAGTCGAAAATCTAGCACTTCCTTTTCTTCCTGATATTTTTATAAATTTTATCATATTTGATCAATTTAAAAATGCATTTCTCTTTTTGCTCTTAATTTTTCTTTTTCTTCGCCATCTAAAATCTGTGAAATCCTACCAATATGTAGCTTCATCAATACTAAACTAAGAGTCCTTTTAAGGTCGTCTCTGCCAATATTGTCTTGAAATGGCATTTCCTTCCTTTCTCTACATTACTCTGACTACCATTTATTAAAATTCCTCAAAATTAAATTGACGATAATTGTTTTGAATAATTGTCTACCAAAACTGTTCAAACATTATCATATTTTAGTTTCATGTTGTATTTACCTTAGAGGTTAGAATTTTTTTAGGTTCAAATTTGTATACAATAATTAAACTGTTTAAAGCATTATTTCTCAAAGTGGGCGATAACGTCCCCTTGTGGGGGGCCATAAGAAGCCCAATGAGATAGGAAGAAGTGCCAAGAAGTAAGATATATATTTTTATTACTTCCCTCTTTCTATGATGGGACATTCTGGCGATTTTATTTTCCCCTTTGCGAGAAAATTTGAAAGGGGGGCGCCAGAAAAGTTTGGGAACCTGTGGTTTAAAGTATCCAATATTTAAAATGTTTGATGCGCAAAATATTCTCACACAAACATTAATATTAATTACATACTCACATTTATTTTGGTACGAACAGTTTTATACAAATTATTCATGAATATACTTTTCAATTTATTTTCCAGCTGATGTTTTCACGATATCTAAACCGACTTTTGGTATCCAATCAAATGCCCGTGAGATCTTACGCCAACCATCCAGGGATAGTGGATACTCAGATGACAGCCAAGTTGAAAAAGATTCCCATAGTATCTTTAATAGTGAAGATGATGAAATCCCCTCAAGAAGGAGGAGAGACTGTTCTCATCTGCTGCTTGTCCGAGCATCTTGAAGGCACCGGGGGGCAGTACATCAGCGATGGACGAGGTTATTACTCATCAGCCTACTCCAAAAATAAAACAGAACAAAAGAAACTGTTTGATTTCACAACTGAACTTTTAAAAATAAAGAATTTTGGGGGGGTTGAAGAAAATGAATGCCTTTGAAATGAAATTTCAAAAGAGGTTGGTTTTTTGGGTCGATGTTAAGCAACTTTTGAGACATCAGACATATTTGCAACATCGATTTCGAAATGCAAAATGGTTGACAATTTGAAATATTTAAATTACTACTAGAACAGGGGGAAAATATTATTTGTGTATTTATGGTTTAAACAAATATTTAAATGAAATACTGTTGTCAACAGTCAGCACAGAGCAGGAGACGAACCTAGAGCCTAACCACGCATTAACCACATACTTGTGCTCTATGTATATATATATATATATATATATATATATATATATATATATATATATATATATATATATATATATATATATATGTATATATATATATATATATATATATATATATATATATATATTATATATATATATATATATATATATATATATATATATATATATATATATACATATATATATATATATATATATATATATATATATATATATATATATATATATATATATATATATATATATATATATATATATATATATATATATATATATATATACACTTAATTTTCTTTATTCGTGTATGTTAAACATAATTTATATTTGTAGCACTAACATTGTGATCTTCCATTTTATAATTAAAATGTAACTTTGTTTTAAAATCGCTATAATATTTTATTAAAACTTAATTATAATGTCTACCGGTTTCGAAGCTTACCATTTCTTTATCAAGACTGATCAATACTATCTACTTAACAAAATTAAGAGCTTGGGTATATCTCAAGTGACGTTATTTTAAGTTTTTATATTAATTATAATTATGTTATAATAAAATATTTATGGTCATTTTAATACAAAGTTAAATTTTAATTAAATGTGTTAAAACTAATAAATATGTAATTTTGGATACTGTTTCTTACTGATAATAAATTAATAAAAAAAATTCCCGTCGATTTTTTCTGCCTACATCAATCAACATGCAGATAGAAAGTAGTGAAGTTTGTCGCAATACTACTACTAGCATCACGCCGTTTCCCCGCAGAGGTAGGCAGAAAGGATGGAAAGCCACACTTCTGTCCTGACATACACTCCTCGCCTCTTTTACATCCTTACATCTAGTCATACATATCCTCCGATTACGCAGACTTTTGACACCGTCAGATTTTAGGTTCTGATTGATCTGATCGTGCCAAGCCTAGTAATAATAAATACATAAGGCGAATGTTAGTGGGAAAAGAAGCAGAGGAAGACCGAGAAAAACATGGCACGATCAGGTATGCCAAATACTTGAAAGTGGTCAGGTTAGGAGTCGTAACAATCGGCGGGTATGTATGAGGAGATGCATGAACGTGGAAGAGGCGAAGAATGTTTGCAAGGACAGAGTGGTGTGGCGCTCTATTCTCTCTGCCTATCCCTGCGGGGAAGCGGCGTGATGGTTAGTTAGTTAGTTTTTTAAATTGCTCAACGTTTCTGAGCTTTGTATCCATGGAGCAGTAAAGCTAGATAGCTTTGATAAAATAAGATAAAAAAATTGTACGTTCATGTGTGTAAGTTCATAAGGAAATCTCACGAGAGGTGGTATCATACATCATGAAAAAATGTGAGTGACATTGGTACCATAACCCAAGCCAAGACAGAAAATGCCGTACCTTCTTCTAGTATCTAGTGGAACGCGAGGCCTGTTGACGACAGTGAAAAGTCCAGCTTCTCCTGAGGAGTTCTACCTGGTTTCCTCACAGCAATGAACAAATGTTGAAAAGTTCCTGATTGACCAACATAAGTTTATCCTTCCTTTTCCTAACACAAATTAAAATAAAACGTATTTTTAGCTATAAGAAACAAAAATCCACTTAATACAAATGTTGAGAAGTTCCTGATGTCTCTGACTAGTTTATATCTCCTTTTCCCAACGTAGATTAAAATAAAATATGTTTTATAGCTAGAATAAACAAAAATCCGCTTACAACATTTCGAGTGTGTCCAAATAATCCAGGATATCCAATTTTATATAATCCAGGATTCGGACCTCACATACCTTTTCTGCTTAACAAAAAACTTCTTTACATCTCACCAATAGATGTCTCTAGTGAAGTTCTAGTGATTCAAGAACAAGGTTTCAAAATTGGTCCATATATATAGAGCTTCCAAGAATTTGAGCAGTGTGGTCATTAATAATGGGTAGAATTGGTGAATGTTACACGTGTGTAAAGTGATCACTTAAACCAGCCTATGACGGTCGTCAGCCCCGTAAACGCCCAGACCTCCATATTCTTCCTCATCTTTGATGATGTCAAAAAATTATATGAAAATAACTCCTGTAATTGGAGATAATCCAGATTTTGTGAACAAGTATTTGGACACAGTCAAAATGTTGAAAATTATTCATTTAGCATCTAAGCCAGCCTGAATGTAGTATGATGAGTTTATTTTTAATTATTTATTTGGTTACAGTCACCCAGTAAAAGGATGTTTCTGCCAGTGTCAAGTGTTATTATTATTTACAAACAAAAAAGCATAGAAATTAATAATAACAATGAATACAAAATTTCATAGTTTAAATGCGTTTAGCTTTATCATTTTAGAAATTGTGACCGCAATTCTAGAATTAGGTTCAGAAAGAAGGGTGGATACTAGGGTGAGGAGCTGGATTCCTGCCCTTTAAAGCCTAATATTCGTTAAATAGCAACTTAATTTTCTTTTTTTAAACCCAAGTACCAAACTATTGAAATATTTGTGTAAATAATAAAAACACAAATATTTCTCTTAAAAAAAAAACATTTGACGTAGTGGTTTTTTTTACATCGTTTTTGTATGAAAAAAATAAGTTTTGGTTCGAAATAAATACATGTAACAGGTTTTGAAAAAAAAGAGTTATTGAAAGGTAAGGAGTTATAAAAAAATAATACTTTTTTATTTAAATAAAACAAAAAATACTATTTGTATTCTGAAAAAAATGCTGTATGCTTTGCCGGAAGCCAACTGAGGTTTATTGATGCGAGCTTGGTATTAATAAATTGACATTAATTTTAAAATGTATTATATCTTAATAAAATTCAGAACATAATTTACGTATATTCATGAAAAACATACTTGTTTTTACACTATTCTATAGTTTGTGCGTCATACGTTATAACGTAAAAGTTACGCATTTGTAAAAGGTCACGTAAATTTCTTAGTTTTTTAGAAGCAACTTTTATTAGATTGTACTGACATTTCTTGGTGGAACTGCATTTAAAAAAATAAAACAATAACTTTGTAATTTTTTCTCCAAATTATTTTTTTTTGGCCAGCAACCGGGTTTTGTCGTTACCGACATCATCAGACTGGGCTGTGGTAAATATTAATCCAGCGGAATGTGCCGCAAAACGGTGTATGATAGATGTTCGAATGGTTGAAATAAGGAAATAATGCAAGGTTGAGATGAGCTTTATCGATAAAATTAAGAAAGGCGTGTTAAGATGATTTATGAGGCAAATGTAGTTGGAAAAAAAAGAGCCGAGGAAGACTGAGGAAAACTTGGCACAGTCAGGTATGTCAAATACTTGAAATCGGCAGGGTCAGGAGACGAAATAATCGGCGGGTATGTATAAGGAGACGTATGAATGTGGAAGAGGCGAACAATCTTTGCAAAGACAGGGTGATATGGCTTTCTATTCTCTCTGCCTACTCCTGCGGGGAAGCAGCGTAATGGCTAGTTAGTTAATCCAGTATTTGTATGCGAAGATTTAAGTGCACTCTTAATTTTGTAAGGAATACGATTATTTTTATATTCTACACCGATATTTTTTTAACGTTGACCTTAGGTCGAAGATAACCGATTTATCTTTGAAAAAAAAAACCTAATAACAATTGCAAATATCTGAATAACGGAAGAACGGATTATCAACAAAAAAAAAACTTTAAAAAATATCGAACAAAGTTAATAACAATGATAATATAGCGTTTTACCTTATACACTCTTAGCTGTCGTGTTGACTAGAACGCGTTCGTTTGGTCGTGTTAGCATTTCAGTATTGTTATATCAAAAATAAATTATTCAAAACGGTTGATATTATACAAGGTTTGTAAAATTTTATGGAATCAATATTTACTAGACCAAATCAATTTTAAAAAATCAAATAAAATATTCGGGTTTTTATTATTTACAAAAATACTTAAATTTCATACTATTTCTTTGAGCCTCATTATTTGAAATAGGTACCAAATTGTGGTAGAGTGGGCTCGAACCGAGAAACTCTGACTCAAGGGTCTGCGACACTAACCACATAACCGCAATGCGACACAAATATAATATTTTTTATTGTTTTACCAAGTGGCACTCTCTTGAAATACTATTGATTCAATTTACATTTTTGAGTGTGTCGAAATCATGTTTACAAATCTGGATTATCTTCAATTAGGAGTTTTATTTGACATCTTAACTATGTGGAGATGTAAAAATTTCTCGTTATTGGAGATAATCCAGATTTGTGAAGTGTTTGGACACTTGAAAAATGTTTGCAGGTGTGTTTTCTCCCTGTGCCTTCCTTGTTTTCACGAAATTACAGTATCACCTGCACACAATAACTTATTTAACTAATCATGACTGCAACTTTTTAAATAATTTAGTTCTGTAAAGTAAATCATGACCACTTTCATTATTCTGATATTCCGATGATCGTAAAAAATAACCTCCCAAAAGTGCATTTACCAATTCTGTTGAAAATGTTCAATAAATAAATATTATCTATGTAATTTCAGATTCGATCTCTTTATATCACCCGCGATGTTACTAGAAATTTCTTTCTTCTGTATTGTGGCTTGGTTGATCGTTAAACTCTCACATCAGAAAAGTGCTCTAGGATGGTTTTTACGAGAAGGAAAATACCACCTCATTACAGACGTGGATGGAACCATATCATTATTAGCGGGAGTTGCCATGAAAAGATACAATAAACTAGACGTATACCCCGATAGAAAAGGCCTAACCGCAGTTGTGACCGGCGGAGGAAAGGGTTTAGGAGTTTACGTTGTGAAAGGATTAGCGAAATCTGGGATGCACGTGATCGTTGGAGTAAGAAAGCCAAATTTGTGCGAGCCACTGGCGAAAGAAATCGAAGCAGAAAATCACCCAGGAACTGTTGAATTTCTAGAGCTCGACACATCTTCTCTATCCTCCGTCAAAAGTTTTGCTGATAAAGTTTCAACGGATCATCCAGAGGTTCATCTCTTAGTCAACAATGCGGGAGTTTTAAATGCTCCGTTCAAAATAACCGATGACGGGTTCGAATCACATTTGGCCACAAATTACATCGGACACTTCTACCTAACGCACTTGCTTATGAAGAATTTAAAGCTCGCTGGTGATAGAGGGAAGATCCTCTCTCGGATTGTGAACGTCACCTCTTGCTCTCACACGACAGTTCCAAATATATTCTTTGATGACATCAATTTAAAAGAAGATTATCATCGTATAGCGGCTTACTCACAATCCAAACTTGCGCAGGTATATTTTAAATGAATATTTAAAGCACTTACATTGTGGATCATTGTAATATATTATTTAGAGAAATAAAATAACTTTGTTTTTTGATCCACACTCTTTTATTATTATGAACCAACTAGTTTCGGCAAACACCTATTGCCTTCAGAATTTGTTTTATAATTAAACTACGGAAGTTAACTTATCATATATACTACACCCCTATCCCTATCGAAATCCAATAATCTGTTCACTGTTTCTTTGATATATTATATATCTCTGTTTAGTTATAAAACCCTAAAGAGGGCAACAGGTTGGTGCCGAAAATAGTTGGTTCATAATAATAAAAGTGTGTGGATAAAAAAACAAAGTTATTTTTTTTCGTTGGTTGTTTAGTATGTAAAGTATTTTGGAATTAATTATCAAGATCTAAATGTTATTTTGTATCCTTTCTTTATAAATCTTACAATGTATTTGTTTGGTAGAGCCAAAATCACTCGTAAACGAGTAGAGGCTTTTAAAATAAATTTAAAAAAAAAATACAGGTACAACCAGAGTCCAATATTAGCGTTTTTCCATGACCTTGTGCACGGTTATAGGTGTGATGGGTGAATAAACGTAATTTTAATAAAGTCGTTTGACAAAATAAATAATAAGTCCAGAGTTCAATGATAACTTTTTTATAACCTCGAGCAAGATGAAAGGTGTCATAGATGAATAGAATCATTAAACTGTATGATAACATTCTATTTCTAAGGAAAGAGCTAAAAGTGACAATTATGCTTCCATTTCACCAGACTCTTATTAGTGATAGCAAATTTGATCACTTTTCAAATCTAAATCTGTCATGGTTTTGGATCATTAACATTTTGTTGTACGCGTTTAAACATTGTTAACTCAATGTTGTTCCGTTTTGAAATAGCAAATTATCATGTTGTTACCAGAATGCAGAACTATGTAAAATAATTTAATAATACAAGTCAATTTCGTTTTTTATGAATGTGTAGTTTTCTCATGTATTGATTTGGTAATAATTTAAACATAAATAAAAATCAATTTATAAGACCACTTTTGTTTTTTTTTTTAATGTAAACACGACTAGTTTCGAGAACTACAGAGGTTTACCTCGACAGGTGTAAATACAAACATTGAAAATACAGTTTGTATTTTCACCTGAAGATGAGAACATCTCAAGTGTTTGAATTTAGTCGTGTTTGTATAAGTAAACTCAAAAGGTGGTCTAGTACCTTCGTTACTTTGATCAATTTTATTATATTTTATTAATTCCATGATTTATTTATTTTTATTATTTTTTGTTCTTTTTCTTCACCACATGAAATCTGTCGAATCCTAACAATTCTATGTAGTTTCATCAGTAACAAATCTAAGATTTATGGAAAAAAGTGATGGATATCTTTGTTTGGACCATTTATTCTTTTAAGTGGAAAAGATAATATCCGTTCCCACACACACATTTGTTCCCGTTTTATCAATCTGTTTGTATACTGCAGCTAGTTCTAGCAGCTAGCTAGTGCTAGCTATAGCAGTCTAGTTCACAAATCGCTCACTCCTTTCAAGAACGTCATAAATCAAAAAACTTGATTTTTCAGGAGAACGTTTTTAAAGTTTAAAAATATAATACAATATATTAAAAATAAATATCATGCCACTTATTGAACTTTTTACTATATAACAGATCTTTTCAGGTAAAACCTGACGGTTTTTTCTCAATTTGAAAAATATTTAGTATATTTAAAAAAATAATTAAACAATACCTTTTCTTCAAAATGCAAAAATAACACTTTCTGCCCTGTAGCGGGTAAATATTATGTTAAAAATATGCCTATTTTGCTGGGATATAGTACATTACGAAAACATGCACAATTCAAAATTGACGATTTTTGATTTATGACGTTCTTGAAAGGAGTGAGCGAAATGTCAAATATGATTATTGCACGACGTCATTTGCAATTATAAAACCTTCCAATAGGATGATTAATTTTGCGCCATCCTGTAGTATTCTGGTTTGAAACTATGATAACTTTTCACATTATTATATTACGTCGCTCGTCTTAACTTTGTAATTAATTTTCCAGCTGATGTTTTCACGATATCTGAACCAACTTTTGGTATCCAACCAAGTACCAGTGAGATCTTACGCCAACCATCCAGGGATAGTGGATACCCAGATGACGGCCAGGTTTAAAAAATTTCAAATATCATCCTTCATATTGAAGATGATGAAATCCCCTCAAGAAGGAGGAGAGACTGTTCTCATCTGCTGCTTGTCCGAGCAGCTTGAAGGCACCGGGGGACAGTACATCAGCGATGGACGAGATTATTACTCATCGGCCTACTCCAAAAATATATCCGAACAAAAGAAACTGTTTGATTTCACAACTGAACTTTTAAAAATGAAGAATTTTGGGGTGGTTGACGATAATTAATGCGTTTGAAATGAAATTTCAAAACTGGTTAGTTTTATTGGGTCCATATTAAGTAACTTTTGAAGCATAATAAAATGTGTTGGTTGAAGATAATTAATGCGTTTGAAATGAAATTTCAAAACTGCTTAGTTTTATTGGGTCCATATTAAGTAACTTTTGAAGCATTATAAAATGTGTTGGTTGAAGATAATTAATGCGTTTGAAATGAAATTTCAAAACTGGTTAGTTTTATTGGGTCCATATTAATTAACTTTTGAAGCATTATAAAATGTATTTTAATAATGCTTCAAAAGTTACACGAAACTTTGATTTCACAACTAAACATTTAAAAATGAAGAATTTTGGAGTGGTTGAAGATAATAAATGGATTTGAAATGAAATTTTAAAACAGGTTGGTTTTATTTGGGCTAATATTAAGTAACTTTTGAATCATTATCAAATATATTTACAACTTCGATTTCGATACTATGTCGAAATAAAATGATTGATAATTTCATATGTTTTAATTACTACTAACTAGAAGAGGTCGAAAAATAATACTTTTGTGTATTTATGGTTTACACAAATATTTTAATCAAATACTGTTTTCAACAGTAAGCAACTTGTGTTGGAAAATAATAATAAAATGGTGACACAGCGGGAGATGAACCGAGAGCCTCTGACTTGGAGCCCTGACACTAACCACGCATGAACCGAATACTAATGTGTTATTCATTAAATGTCATTTTAAATTAATTGCAAAAATTAATTTTACTGTTTTATATTAGACACTTCGTGATGGAATTGCATTTTTAATATATTATTAGATTAAAACCAATATTTTTAGCTTTTCCACTTTATTTTTATTTGACCAGCGACCGGGTTTTGTCGTTACCGACATGTCTTTACCCAGTCTGATGATGTCGGTAACGACGAAACCCGGTCGCTGGTCAAATAAAAATAAAGTGGAAAAGCTAAAAATATTGGTTTTAATCTAATAATATATTAATTTTATTGTTGCTTTTTTTCTGCCTACATCAATCAACACGCAGATAAAGTCTATCGAATTTATGTACGATATTAATTGTTAAATTAAACACTGATTTTTTGAGTCTACTAAGTTGTATTTTATTGTTAAAAAACACATAACAAATAATATTGTGACAATTGTTTCGCTTAGGTATGGCATTTTCAAACGAACGTCGAACAATATTAATTTTTATGTGTTTTTCAACAATAAAATACAACTTTCATTAATTGATTCGGCAGTCACTTTGTGGTAAAATCTATCCATTTTTAATTAATGTTTTACTTGGTAAATACCTCTTTGTCTTGGTCATTAACTTCCTTTACATTTTCCGTTTTTTAACCGTACCGGCTTCAAGGAAATAGTGGCATTTACAAAGTAAAACATCAATTTAAAATAAAATACAACTTATTTAAAATAAAATACAACAAGTTCTACAAATTAAAAGCCAAATCAATAAATAAATAAAAAAATAAATCGCAATAATAAATTCATAAATTAGTCGGTCCACTCAAAGTTTTTGAGCTTTAAATATAACCTATCCAGGGTAATACTGAATAAATATTAGAGTGAAAAAAAACACTCATATTTATATTATTTTTTGACATATTATCAAAGATGAAGAAGAATATGGAATTCTGGGCATTTACAGGGCTGACGACCGTCATAGGCTGGTTTAAGTGATCATTTTACACACGTGTAACATTCACCAATTCTACCCATTATTGTTCTATAACCAAGTTCTATAAGTATATATGAACCAATTCAGCATTTCAACACTTATATTTATTTGACCCCCTTCCCTGGGAATCAAACCTGGGACCTCCAGTAAAGTAGCCGAGCCTGCTGACCATTACACTACAGAGGCGGAGGTATTATTATAAAATGTCAGGTCCGTAAAGTAAATCCTGAGATCATTTTGGTAGGTCATTATTTTGTTTTTCAAGTGTTAAGAGAATCTCTTTTCAAGCCCATTTTAAAATGCAATGTCTTCGTTCTACATGATCCATCCCGTCTTGTCACTTGGTATTTTGACAGTTGATTTATTATTTAATTTTACGCTTCAAATTTCTCCAGAATGATTAATTGATTCGGCAGTCACTTTATGGTAATATCTATCCCTTTTCAATTTAAATTTCACCGGTAAATACCACTATTACTTAAAATGTATTGTGACACCACGTAGAACTTAAATTGAAAAGATCTAGTTTGATTGATGATATCATCATTAACTTTGTGACACTTCTTAATTACTTTTGATTTTATACAATATGTATACGCATTATTTTTGTCACAAAACGCTTTCAGCTGTGTACCAATTGTGAAAAAAAAACTTAGACTGGTACTGGTACTGAGAATATTAGACTCAAAAAACTTAGACTGGTAGATACTGGTACTGAGAATATTAGACTCAAAAAACTTAGACTGGTACTGGTACTGAGAATATTAGATACTAATTTTGATTTATTTATTTCAAAACATATTACATACATAAGTCATATATCGCTCACTCCTTTCAAGAACGTCATAAATCAAAAAACTTGATTTTTCAGGAAAACGTTTTTAAAATTTCAAAATATAATACAATGTATTAAAAATAAATATCAAGCCACTTATTAAACTTTTTACTGTGCAACAGATCTTTTTAGGTAAAAGCTGAAGGTTTTTTCTCCATTTGAAAAATATTTAGTATATTTGAAAAAACAATTAAACAATACCTTTTCTTCAAAATGCAAAAACAACACTTTCTGCCCTGTAACGGGTAAATATTAAGTTAAAAATATGCCGCTTTTGCTGGGATATAGTACATTTTCTGGGCATTCCGAAAACATGTGCAACTGAAAATTGTCGATTTTTGATTTATGACGTTCTTGAAAGGAGTGAGTGATATATGTATATAATATTCCCGGTGAGTAATTCATTTCTCATTTTGGGACATAGGATTAAGGTTAACAAGACTGAAACACAAATAAGCGAGTTACAAAAAAGATTTTAAAAAAATAAACAAAACAAATACATAGCAAAATATTAAATAATAAACAGGAATAATAAATGAGAAAAACATAGGGTAAGAAGCATTTTTAGCACAAACTAATGAGTAAATATAACTAATGAGAAAAAAAAATAAAACATGAAGCATGTTTAACATAAACAAATGATTTTAATAATCACGCCATAGTTATGTGTTAAGTGTTACATTAATGATACTATGAGCATGATAATTACATACTTTTATGCACAGTTTGTTGGGAATGACTGATAACTAATACCAACCTAGCAGGACACGATATCATGCTGTTTCTAGGAGTTGCATGATTTTAGTGGGGAATTCCCATGCAATGAACTGGCATTTTTTGTTATGGATTCTAACCAGGCGCCATGGATAATAGATACACTTAAAATCATTAGATTATGGTAAATTATTACGATGAAAATTATATACAAACAGTAATTAACATACCATAAGTATATGGTAAGATAGCGAACGAGTGTATTTACATGTTTTAGAGAATTTTTTGGTGAAGACTAAAAAAAATATAATAATTACCCGTTTATGTACTAAATGTTTAATCAAACACTGATTTTTTGAGTTTATTAAGTTGTATTTTATTGTTAAAAAAACACATAAAAATACATTTTGTGAATTGTCGTTCGCATAAAATACAACTTACATATTAGACTAAACAAATCTGTGTTTAATTTAACATTTAATACTTATATTAAAATGGAGTTCTACAAATTAAACGCCAAATGCATAAATGAATTACCCGTTATTTTTTTTATACTTTAACTTTTTTTCATATGTCCAGTATTGAACAAAGGTCTCCCTCTTGGACTACCACAGTTCTCTGTTGGACGCGACTCTCTTCCAGTGCAGGCCCGCCACTTTCTTAATGTCATCGGACCATCTTGTCTGGGGCCTACCCACGCTTCTGCGTCCTGTTCTAGGCTTCCAGTCAAGCACCTTCTTCGTTCATCCATCTTCAGACATACGTGTCACATGACCTGCCCAGTTCCACTTTTGTTCTGCGATACTCTGAGCCACGTCTGTTAGCTTGGTCTTTCCCTTATCCAAAAATTAGTTTTTGGGTCCCTAAAGGATATGTTTAGCATCCGTCTATATACAAGGCATCCAGATAAATTATAAGAAATTCCTATAATACATACCAGCATTAATTCTTACTATGTACATCTACGGCTATATTTGTACACCTATTTGTACATAGAAGGAAGACCGACAGAGGAAGACCGAGAAAAACATGGCACGATCAGGTATGCCAAATACTTGAAAGTGGTCGGCGGGTATGTATAAGGAGATGCATGAACGTGGAAGAGGCGAAGAATGTTTGCTTAGACAGAGTGGTGTGGCGTTCTTTTGTCTCTGCCTACCCCTGCAGGGAAGCGGCGTGATGGTTAGTTAGTTTTATTTGTACGATTTCTAATACATTAGGTTTAGTTATTTTAAACAAACTGAAGAAAAAAAGACAGTTATTTGATCCTCTGTAAAAAATCTCAGTTTTTGCCATAAGTTCATGAATTTTTACTTCATTGTGTGGTCATCGTTTCATCTCAACATTATTTATAATAAATATGAAATATTCTACTAATATTTATATTTATTTATTTTTTTAAAAGAGAGAAAAAGTTGTGTTTTTATTATTTACAAAAAAAATCAATTTCAGACCATTTCTGTGAGCCTAAGCGGATCATTACTAGAAATAGGTATCAAATTGTGATAGAGTGGGTTCGAACCGAGAAACTCTGACTCAAGAGTCCGCGATCACACGGGATCACAACTCGACACATGATGAAATAAAAACATACAAAAATAGATGGGGCAAAATGAAACCGAAACAAAGCAATATTATTGCAGACACAATACTGAAATATGAAGGTCATGTGGTATTTATTTTGACAAATGGTGAGTGTGTTGCTAATCAAATGCCTGAATCAAATATAACATCTGCGTTGTTTGCTTTATCAACACGTCTAGGAATTACTTTGATAACCATTTATGGATGTTCATTGAAAAGCTGATAATTGGGAATATAGCCGTGATACACAGTTATCTCGGAGCCACCAGGCGCCCGACCAATTAGGGTATTATCATTATCACAATCAGTCATACTCAATTCTTCGAAATGCCCAAATCTTTGTTTATTTTGTAGTAAGCTTCATACAAGAAAAAACATGTTTTTGAATAAAACAGCATAGAAAGATATATATTACAGTAGGTACGTATAACCGGTATTTATTTCACTGATATATCGCTCACTCCTTTCAAGAACGTCATAAATCAAAAATCGTGAATTTTCAGTTGTGCATGTTTTCAGAATGCCCAGAAAATGTACTATATCCCAGCAAAAGAGGCATATTTTTAATTGAATATTTACCCGCTACAGGGCAGAAAGTGTTGTTTTTGCATTTTGAAGAAAAGGTGTTGTTTAAGTATTTTTTAAAATAAACAAACTATTTTTCAAATGGAGAAAAAACCTTCAGGTTTTACCTAAAAAGATCTATTGCACAGTAAAAAGTTCAGTAAGTGGCTTGATATTTATTTTTAATACATTGTATTATATTTATAAACTTTAAAAACGTTCTCCTGAAAAATCAAGTTTTTTGATTTATGACGTTCTTGAAAGGAGTGAGCGATATGTATATTTATCTTCATCATCTAATTCTGCCTTGTGGCCAGTTTTTAAGAGGTATTAGCCTTCTGCGATGTTGATTCCCAGCTGTCAATCCATCTCTTTGCTGGTCTACCCGGGAGTCGCCTACCTTGGGATTGGCCGTAGGGGAGTCTGGATTGTTCCATTCTCCTCACATGCGCATACTATTGTCTTCTTCGTTGTCTCTGCCTCCTTCCGGCATCTTAGATCTCGCATATTCTCTTATCCTGGTGTTCCTTATTCTATCTAGTAGACTCTTGCCAGATATGCTCCTTAGAGTAAATTTATATACTTCTCCTACTACTTCTACGATCACGCCGTTTCTCAGCAGAAGTAGGCAGAAAGGATGGAACGACAAACTCTTATGTCCTGACATACACTCCTCGCATCCTTCAGATCCATACATCTAGTCATATATGCCCCCCGATTACGCAGACTTTTACGCCACCAGATTTTAAGTTCTGATAGTTCAGGTCATGCCAAGTCTTTTTTGGCCATCCTCGTTCTGCTCTCCTGTTCATATTTGCCAAATATACTTTCTTGGCCATTCTCTCGTTATACATTAGGTCCACATGTCCACACCATCTTAAAGAACTTTTCTTAATCTTTAATATGATTAAAATTATCGTTTTTTTTAGAAATTTAGTCTAATTTTGTGCTATACTGAAGGCTATGAGCAATACTGCTCTCTTTGGGAATGAGTGTTCTGATTAGCTTTTGTAATGTAGATTTTCTGACGCAACGGATGAAGGTCCTTTCACCTTTCTCTTAACAACGTCGATTATGGTTGATATCAATTTATCTCATTATCGACACTTGACATATTTAGTCTGGTGTTCGTATCAGTGTTCAAACAGCTGTCCACGAAGTTCCGTGATACTCGGAAGGCGTAAATTGCGTGTTACTTTTATAATGAAATAAATTCGTCATATTTGTGTACATTATAGTCACATGTTCCACCGCTATCATTTGCGATGTTAGCAGTTTAATCTGAGCCGATTTCAACATTATTTCATGTCATTTCCACGGAGGATAGAGATGCATTGCACGATAGGCAAGACCTGATCTTTTAACATGACACGCGCGCGCTTCATGGTTTTGTGGGGAGAGATGTTTTGCACGGATTATGGTGCTCTCCAAACCTCCACTTGTTTTTCTTCAGAAGATACGTTTATTTATTTATTTATTGAACGGCTAAAGCCTTTAACATAATACATATCGCTCACTCCTTTCAAGAACGTCATAAATCAAAAAACTTGATTTTTCAGGAGAACGTTTTTAAAGTATGAAAATATAACACAATGTATTGAAAATAAATACTAAGCCACTTATTGAACTTTTTACTGTGCAACAGATTGTTTAGGCAAAACCTGAAGGTTTTTTCTGCATTTGAAAAATATATAGTATATTTAAAAAAATAATTAAACACTACCTTTTATTCAAAATGCAAAAACAACACTTTCTGCCCTGTAGCGGGTAAATATTAAGTTAAAAATATGCCGCTTTTGCTGGGATATAGTACATTTTCTGGGCATCCCGAAAACATGCGTAACTGAAAATTGACGATTTTTGATTTATGACGTTCTTGAAAGGAGTGAGCGATATATACAGTTTCTAATAAAAGAATACACTAATGGAGAAACAAAAAGTCTTAAACATAAAATAATAATTATAAGCTTAAATAATAAAAATGGTATTTTCTGGCGTTTCTCATGTGTGTGATTATAATCCAGGATTTGGACCTCACATACTAATATAAGAGTTTCTGCTTAGTAAAAAGCTTCTTTACATCTCACCAATAGATGTCTCTAGTGAAGTTCTAGTGATTCAAGAACAAGGTTTCTAAATTGGTTCATATATAAAGAACTTCCAAGAATTTGAGTAGTGTGGTTGTCAATAATGGGTAGAATTGGTGAATGTTACACGTGTGTAAAGTGATCACTTAAACCAGCCGATGACGGTCGTCAGCCCCGTAAATGCCCAGACTTCCATATTCTTCTTCATCTTTGATGAGATGTCAAAAAATAATATAAAATAATAATAAAATAACAAATAGTAAGCACTGGTAAATAAAACTCTCCTTCACACACTATCAGCGAGCAGCGAGAGAGAGTGAAACACAGCGTTTAAATTTATCCATTATAACATGGAAAAGAAATGCTGAGAAAGAACAGACATCAAGGTGGATAACAATATATTAAATAAATCTATAATATCAGAAGCCGCGAAATCGGAGAGAACATGGCTTAGTTTGGATTATGTACAAATACTGCGAATACAGATAAAGGGATTTATAATGGGATTGAAATTAAATTAGATAATTCCTTACTTGATCCACAATTTATTTTACAATATTAAATAATGTTTACTTTATTTTGTCTAATAATAATAATGATAAATGTGAATAATTTATTACATACATAGCGCCATTTTCGTAAACTACTACCTCAAGGGCGCTCTTAATACAAGATTTTATGTTCTATTTTAGTTAATTATGTCATGTTTAAAAAAAATCCAACAACTCGTCGTACCTTTTTGACGTGAATTTCTCCGCTGACCCAAAAAATTGACACCGTTCTTGAATTTTTGGTGTAGTAACATTTTGTAACAACTTTCATCGTTATATTTTATTTAGGTACCTACTTTCACTCTCGACCATGTCCTCCAAATCCAAATATTACTACATATAACGATAACTGTTCGATAAAAATTTTAAATTCCTACAACCAATAGTAAAGCTACAGGGGATAGGGATTTTCGTTACAAGGTCAAATTTTATCGGATTTTGCTTAAATCGCGAAAATAGTCTCTTCCGTGACGTATTTAAAAAATTATATATTGGAAGCATTCCATATTTTTAAATTAAGCATCATATTCAATGTGTTCAATAAGATATAAAAAAATACAAATGAAATGCAAAAATAATTTGGAGATGCCGGGGATCGAACCCGGGGCCTTTCACATGCAAAGCGAACGCTCTACCACTGAGCTACATCCCCATGTAGACAAAGTGTCTGGATTACAGCATATAAAAATTCATACAATTTATTAATTAGACAAATTTATAAGAAAACTGATTACTAATTGAAATGTATATTTTTTAATATTGTGGCTCTTTACGAATATGCGTGCTTCCAATCATCACTCTGGAAAATCTTTCTTCAATGGATTACACGGATAAACACAAATATATACAACAACAAAAAACAAAGTCTATGATTTTAGTCCTTTTCAGAAACTAAGTAGTTGTCCTTGGAAAATAAAATTCATCAAAAAGAACTCTTCGTCAGGGGACACCCGGGTTTGAACCGGGGACCTCTCGATCTGCAGTCGAATGCTCTACCACTGAGCTATATCCCCACACGGTCAAACTGTCAAATTTAAGATATATAAAATATGGCCCGTATAAATAGAAATACATACACATACGAAGTTTTAAAGTAGGCAGAGATAATAGAATGCCACACCACTCTGTCTTTCAAACATTCTTCGCCTCTTCCACGTTCATGCATATCCTCATACATACCCGCCGATTATACGACTCCTAACTTGACCACTTTCAAGTATACCTGGTTTGCATACCTGATCGTGCCTTGTTTTTCCCGGTATTCCTTTGCTCGCCAATTACATTCGCCTCATAAATTTGTTTTACCGTTCTTTCCTCACTCATTCGTTCTACATGTCCAAACCATCTCACAACACACTTTTCTTAATTTTATCGATAATGCTTATAGAATAGCTTCATAGAATTTAAAACATAAAATGACAAAAAAGAATCGCCCCCGGGTGGACTCGAACCACCAACCTTTCGGTTAACAGCCGAACGCGCTAGCCGATTGCGCCACGAAGGCTTGTGCCCAGTGCAACAAAAATACTATTTATGTAGTAAATGCGTAAAATTGTGTGTATGAAATAATTAAAAAATACATGAGGAATCTTTTCAACCGAAATACAAAATATGATGGTCCTCCAAATATAGAAACATAAACACAACCAAGATTAAAAAATCCAATTATAATTCCTCGAAAATTCCATTACTTGACCTTCAACATGTCTATCCGTACTTTTAAATTATTTTACATGATGATAATAAATATGTATGGTCAATATTTACTTAGAAAGTTTTCGTGAGAAATCTCCTCGATGGCGCTTTACAGTAATGATTTGGAATTTTTCGTTCTTACAAATTGATATTTACATGTAGATAGTTATATGTAGGTATGTATATAGGTAGATAGGGTTGAATGACGATATTCGTGAATATGGAAGAAGCGATGATTGTTTGCAAAGACAGATTGGTGTTCCGTTCTATTCTTCTATTCTATATCATAGATTACATACAAAACTATAAATGGACGTCCATGTTACTATTTTTAATAAATACTTTTGATAATTTCCACGTTTTTAATTGCGTAGTCCGCCTGACGAGTTTTCAGGGTTAAAAGTGAAGGAAAGAAACATTAATGCGATGTGTGAATGTTTTTCTTTTTACTAATTTATCAAATCTTGGTTCTTCGAGACACGAGTTGATTACGGCGATAGATACTTATGAGAATGTTTTGCACATTTACATTTTGTTAGGTAGAAATCAAGGTACGATTTATGCAACACTTGTCATGTTCCTCCTTAGGTTCAACATAAGTTTCATTACCTATTCCTGCTTATGAGTGGCCTTTATGTTTAAAGTGACTATAATTTCATGTAATTCTAGGTGAAAACATTCGCATACATTTACAAAAAATATTTGAGTTTTATAAAAACGAAAAAAAAATATTTTGCAAAAAGTTTGTGTCAGAAGTGGGATTCGAACCCACGCCCTCAGAGAGGACCAGAAGAGCTCGCCCCGTTATTACGGGTAAGGTAAACCTTGAGTCTGGCGCCTTAGACCGCTCGGCCATCCTGACAAGTGAGAGGCACAACGAAATTAATGTATTTAAAACACAGCAATGATAAAATAAGTAAAAACTCTAATTGATATTCAAAAACTATTGTATAATACGCATAAATTAAATTGCCCCGTTTTTCGAGAGTAAATTTTATGAAGAAATATAAAATATAATGAATGAGATGCAATTTTTTATTGAGTTTCGTAGTTTATAGTGACATCTATGTTAAATTACAAGGATTAACGTGTTAAACCATAATTTAAAAATAAAATTCAATAAATGTCAATACTATTTTTAGTATTGTGAAAAACCGCTAGATGCCAGTATTATTAATTAAAATATTGTTTTCCAAAAATTAGACTTTTCAAGTAAAAAAAATACCCAAATTACAATTATTTTTCGTATTTAATGGTTTATTTATTTATATCAAACATTCAGGTGAACTTTCTTATGATAAAAGTGAAATCAAATGTTTAATACGGATAAGGAAAATTAGGAATAAAAATATAAGGCAGGTAGAACGATTATTTGGAATGTATGTATTAATCGAAAATTACTAGTAGAGAAAAGTTGCGTTGTAGAAATTTCAAAAGATTTTATTACAAAAGCGCCAAAACCATCATCCGTTCTAGGAATTAGCCTTTGGCGATAGTAATAATTTATTTATTTATTAGACTAGTTATATTGCGCCGTTTTTGTGAGAAATCATCAAGGGCGCTATATGAATAACAATATAAAAGTATACATAGAAGCGTAAAATGTTAGTGAATTTTATAGACGAAAGGATACTCCTTTCGTATTCTTTATGGTACATTAATATTTATTTGATTACGTAGGCCAGGGGTTGACAACTTCTTGGACCAAAAGAGCCAAACTTGAATATCAAAACGGTTTTAAAATTTTTGGGGAGCCAATTTTAAATTTACAATAATTAAATTTAATTAATTGAATGTTTAAAGTAACCAACAAGTCTTTTTTAGGTAACAAATTTTTAATCAGATATACTTTTATCGATTATAGATATATAAATTATCGCAAGCATGATTTTGATAACGCCTTTTTTATTAAAATAAATAGTTTTTTTAAAGTATCTCTGTTATTAAAAAATATTTAAAGGTATACCTTTTAATATTCAACGATTCATGTATTTACTATGCATTCTTTAAGTAAAGAAGGCATAATGTAACCAAAGAACGTATTCAAAAGTTCTGATTTATTTTAATGCACAGAATATTTTTTTTTTAAAAACTGTAAAAAGTCATTTTGAATTTAACAAAGAAAGAGCGACACAAATTGCAGAGCACATGTGGCTCGCGAGTGACACGTTGCCGACCCCTAAAGTATGAGATGTATAAGAGTGCAACGTTTTTGCGATAGAGGACGCATTTTATAAGGGACATTTTTTTATGTACAGGACAACTTATGTTTTTGTCACTACCTAATGATTATAATTTGGTATTTAATTTAATTTTCTTCAATACAGCATAGACCTTTTTACTGGGAGCAGCATGACTCGTCAGTATTAGCGTTGGAACATAGATAAATAAAATAGGCAAGTACCTACTTCACCTCAAGTAGGTAGGTACTTAGTTCGTTAGGAACAACACAGGTGTAGATTTCACACTGGTTTGTTGTTTCGTCACCAATACTATCTACTGTTATTAATTTGACTGTGATTCTTTAAGAGTAAATACAAGTGTTATATCGCTCACTCCTTTCAAGAACGTCATAAATAAAAAATCGACAATTTTTAGTTGTGCATGTTTTTGGAATACCCAGAAAATGTACTATATCCCAGCAAAAAGGGCATATTTTTAACTCAATATTTACCCGCTACAGGGCAGAAAGTGTTGTTTTTGCATTTTGAAGAAAAGGTATTGTTTAATTATTTTAAAAAAATATTTTAAATATTTTTCAAATGGAGAATAAACCTTCAGGTTTTACCTAAAAAGATCTGATGCACAGTAAAAAGTTCAATAAGTGGCTTGATATTTATTTTAAATACATCGTTTTTTATATTTAAACTTTTAAAACGTTCTCCTGAAAAATCAAGTTTTTTGATTTATGACGTTCTTGAAAGGAGTGAGCGATATAAAAGCTTATATCGTGGGTATACTGGCAAAAAACATCGACATGAAAATATGCAATTTTGACTTTATAATGCAAATTATGAAGTTTTCAACGTTCTATAAACTGGCAAAATACACTATTTATAGATTGAAATGTCATGTTTATGTGGTTGTACAAATAAATTCAAATTTAAGTTTAATGGCGGGTATTTTATTTAGGCGAAAAGCTTTAAATAAATGGGATTTTAGAGTTAACATTGGACCATAGACATCAACATATAGAGCCGCCAATAATTTAGCAATGTTACCAATATTAAAATAAGTCCATCTTTTCTGCGATGTCATTCATAACCAACTTACGAAAACAACGTATTTACGAAGGCGAATTTTCCAAAAGAAAATTATGAATGAAAATATTGATTATATCGGCTGTTATAAACACAAAACGAGTCAAATACAATCCTTTATAGGTTGAGTATGTTAAATTAGATATTCCTCCCGTCTGACAATGATCCATTGAAAAAATGTTGTAATTTTTAACTTTTTTATGTAAAACAAACTTTATATTAAAAAGGTAATTGATTTAAAAGTTTGATAGAAAGTTAACGTTTGTAACGACTTACAAATAATTACTGTAATTTTATAATAAATAATTGATTCCAGATAATGTTTTAATATTCGTGTCTAAGAGAGTCCTACTTTTGAATCGTGTCGCGTATTACCTATTTTAGCTATTAACGTATTATTATTTATTGTAGGTACAGAACCTCATTTCTACACGACCAACGTATAATGTTTGATCTAAGAAACCGCGAAAATTAAGTTTTCAAGATACTTGTATTACTAATACCGATTCGAGGTACTTATACTTTTAATATAATTTTTTGACATCTCACCATAGATGAAGAAGAATATGGAGGTCTGGGCATTTACGGAGCTGACGACCGTCATAGGCTGGTTTAAGTGATCACTTTACACACGCGTAACATTCACCAATTCTACCCATTATTGACAACCACACTTCTCAAATTCTTGGAAGTTCTACATATATTTATGAACCAATTTTGAAACGTTGTTCTTGAATCACTAGAACTTCACTAGAGACGTCTATTGGTGAGAATTCTGCTCAATAAAAAAAGAAGTTTTTTTTATTGAGCAGAAACTCTTATCATCAGTATGTGAGGTCCGAATCCTGGATTATAATCACATACTTGAGAAACGTCAGAAAATATCATTTTCATTTTTATTATTTTAGCTTATAATTTGACCACATAATTTATTTACAACATTTTGAGTTTGTCCAAATACTTTTTCACAAACCTGGAATATATATATATATATATATATATATATATATATATATATATATATATATATATATATATATATATATGTATATATTTAATTATATATATATATATATATATATATATATATATATATATATATATATATATATATATATATATATATATATATATATATATATATATATATAATTGGAGATAATCCAGATTTGTGAACACTCAAAATGTTGTACCTATACTTTGTTTTTATAGTAATTAAAAGGTAAGGTAGTGGTTTCTTGTTTTTGTAGAATCCCTTAATTTGGCATTTTTGTGAGTCTAGATTTTTATTGCACCAATCTGGAAGTCTTTCCAGATTTCTTTCTAGTATGTAACTGTAATGTGACGAATTGTTTTGAAAATCTATTGTATTGTATAAAATCTATTGCATGATAGTGATGATTATTGTAAGTGATGATTTTTATCAGTGTATTCTTAATTGCTTTTGTACATATCTTTGTTTATATTGTTAAAAGCATTAACCGTAAATAAAATAAAATAAATAAATAGTACTTGAAAACGTCAGTATTAGAACTACATATAGCTTTTTTAATCAGCCAAATTTCATCAGACAAATAATCCAAACTCTTTTTTTATATCGTCATCATCATCTTCTTCTTCTTCTTTAGCCTTCTGTCCTTCTCTGTTGGATATAGGTCTCTTCTGTATCCTTTGGTCGGTTGCTGTTTGAAGCCAGTTGCTTATTATGTAATATGTATTTATAAATTATGAAGTGGATTTTTGGTTCTTATAGCTATGAACATATTTTATTCTAATCTCTGTTGGGAACAGGAAGGATAAAGTAGTGTGGGCCAGTCAGGAACTTTTCAGCATTTGCTCATTGCTGGGAGGAAACCACGTAAAACTTCTCAGGAGAAGCCGGACTGTCAACTGTCGTCAGCAGGCCTTCCGTTCCACTAGAAGAGGGTTCTGCATTTTGTGTCCTAGCTTGGTTTATGTTACCAATGTCCTTCACTATTTTTATCATGTATGATACCACCTTTCGTAAGAGTTTCTTATGAACAAGCACGGATCCGATGTCGGATTGGTCCACACCCAGGATTACTTCAATTAGCCATTATACTTAACTCTTTTATTACAAAGCAAAGCTCTTTTTTTTACAGACGGGATATAAAAAAATCATGAGAAAAATGCGCGAGGAAATCAGGAAAACGCAGAAAAATCATACGGTTTTTGCATTTTTGTATCTTGTTTCAATGAATTTAAAATAAAAGATCCGGGTCATATTTGACTCACTTTGGTATTACGTAAAATTCACCTAATTTCGGTTGAATTCTCATAAACGTTGTTCCTAAACTACCAGCGATAATTAAGTTTTCACAATATGTTCATAAAGACGCCCACTTTGTACCAGAAATGTTTACGATACGTTTGTGTTTGTGGAAGTCGAATGCATTGAAATACCCATTGTTCGGTGCGTGGTTATATACATACCTTTGTGGGAAAACGTTATGGTAATGATTATTTGTGTTTTCCTCAGAAAAATGAAAAGTGCTTTTTATCTCAAAGGGTCCCATAAAAATGAAAGTGAAATAGAAATGAAAAACGAGATCTTATTTTAATTGTGTGGTTGTTTCTTTCTTACACAAAGTGGTTAGAAAATAATGTTTAATGCGCATCTAAACGATGGAGGTGTGCGATTAGTCACAAAAAGATTTTATCTTTGTATGTAATGGAGAAATGTTGATGTAACAATTTTAACCCTACATAACTAAACTATCCGAAGAGCGACGTTGTTACTAAACATTTGTAAAAATTAAAAATCAATAAGATAATCAAAAACTATAGATTAGAAAGTGTAAACGGTCAAGATAACACTGCGTTTATATGAACCAGTGCCCTATGCACCACTGGGGTGCGGATAAGGGTTTTATTATTATTATAGATTATATATGTAAATCATTATTTGGGTTTGATAGATAATGTAAGTTTATAAAACATGCAATTTGAAGTGAAAATCCTGTTAGCAAATAAATTCATGTAAAAAATCACTATCCTAATTGAAATCTGTCGTAAGGAAGATATGACATGTTTGTCGAGATTGTCGTCTTTTGTTGCGTTAAAAATAATTAATTTAAAAATAAATTTGCCAATCACCTAATAGAAAATAATCACTCGTTTGATACAAATAAAGGTTTAAATAAATTACTCACATGCAATGGAGGACGTAAATTAGATTACTTAGAAATATTAGAAATTAAAAAGGCAATTAATAATCATTTATTACTAATAAATACACAAGAAAATGATTTTTCTAAAAGTCCGTTATTAAATATGTTTCCAATCACTCAACATCCCTGATCCCTTTTGACTACAAAATAAACCCAAATCTACCCAAGCTCCTTTGCCTAAACGTCAAAATATTTTGAATTTTGTTATGTAGATAGTGTTTTAGTATTAATCAGTCTTGATAAAGAAGCGGTTAGCTTCGAAACCAGTATACATTATAATTAAGTTATAATTACATTTTGAATGTGTCCAAATACTTGTTCATAAATCTGGATTATCTCCAATTACATAAGTCCGGGCATTTACGGGGCTGACGACCTTCATAGGCAAATAAAAGAGTTTCTGCTCAATAAAAAGCTTCTTTTCATCTCACCAATAGATGTCTCTAGTGAAGTTCTAGTGATTCAAGAACAATGTTTCAAAATTGGTTCATATATATAGAACTTCCAAGAATTATAATAATGGGTAGAATTGTGAATGATACACGTGTGTAAAGTGATCACTTGGACCAGCCTAAAACGGTCGTCAGCCCCGTATGCCCAGACTTCCATATTCTTCTTCATCTTTGATGAGATGTTAAAAATAATCGTTAAACATATTTCAAGAATGCCTAATACTGTACCTACGTTCAAATACATATACGCATAGTTGATTTATTTGAAGCATCCTTCAAGATTTCACAACAAGCCTGTCATGTTTTAAGATAATATACCCAAATTAAATATCACATTCGAGCCTAAAGACCTGCGCGACCCTGAACGAACAAACATTGTGGTATCGAAATACCTTAAATAATTGCTTTGCAGAAGATATATATAATCATCATACTTTATTTTACTTCAAAGATTTAAAATAAACATAAGTTTCATAACCTTGAACTGACCGTTTAAATTTAAAATACGTTTATAGATGAAAGGAAATAAAAAGGTCTTAAAATAGTATCTGTATTGTATTTTGTGGAATGTACATAAAATTAATATTATGTATTGTCTCTAAAAACAAATTGGACATAGTTACTTCTTTGGTCGGAGCGTTGGCTTGCTTAATAATCCTAGATTACGGGACATTCGTAAAATTTACGACGGACATCCAATCTTTTTTTAAATTTCCTTAGTTGGCTTATATTACATTTACAACATTTTGAGTGTCCAAATACTTGTTCAGAAACCTGGAGTTATTTTTTATATTATTTTCTGACATCTCAACATATATGTAGAAGAATATGAAAGTCTGTTTTTTTTTTACAGTATCCAAAACATTTCTTTTTAAGCTACACCAGGAGCGGTGAAGTTGATGGAGAGTGTGGACTTCTGCTGTGACGCGGTCCAAACACCTAGAGAACTCTGTACTTCTTGCCAAAAGTAAAGTTAAGTACTTCACATCCATACATCTAGGGATACATGTCCTACGATTACAGACTTTTTACACCACCAGATTTTAGGTTCTGATTGAGCTGACCGTGCCAAGTCTTTTTCGGTTGTTCTCGTTCTGTTTTCCCGCTCACAGTCGCCAAATTTATTTTCTTAGTCATTCTCTCGCTATCCATTCGCTCCACATGTCCATACCACCGTAAAGAACTCTTCCTAATATTTTCAATTATTCCTTGTTCAGCCTTACATTCCTTTCTTATATCTTCGTTTTTAATTCTGTCATACAATGATTTTTCCACACATTCGTCTGAGGGAGCGCATTTCAACAGCGTTCACTCTGCTTTCATCCTTCCTTTGCCAGTTCCATGCTTCGCTTCCATACATAAGTGTCGGTACCAGCACGCCGTTGTGAACCGCCAACTTGGCTTCCATGGACATATTTTTATTTGCAATCACTCTGTTTAAAGCACCAATATTCCCTGCATTCACTCTTCTCTCAATATCTTTATACACTTTTCTATCGCTTGTGAACATGCTTCCTAGATATAAAAATTCTTGCACCTGTTCCAGGGATTCATTGTGTACGATAATCTTGCATTCTGTCATATCTTTCTCTCTTTCAAACACCATGACATCTGACTTACTTTCATTCATTGCCAGATCATTTTCCATACATACGTCATCAAAAGTAAAGTAACATATTCAGTAAAACACGACATCTGACACCGTGTTTTTAAAATGCCAATTTCGTTTTATTTTTTGACATCTCATCAAAGATGAAGAAGAATATGGAAGTCTGGGCATTTACGGGGCTGACGACCGTCATAGGCTGGTTTAAGTGATCACTTTACACACGTGTAACATTCACCAATTCTACCCATTATTGATAACCACACTACTCAAGTTCTTGGAAGTTCTATATATATGAACCAATTTAGAAACCTTGTTCTTGAATCACTAGAACTTCACTAGAGACATCTATTGGTGAGATGTAAAGAAGCTTTTTATCAAGCAGAAACTCTTATATTAAAAAATAACTCCTGTAATTGGAGATAATCCAGATTTTGTGAACAAGTATTTGGACACACTCAAAATTTTGCCAATTTCGTTATTAATTTATGTGCGAGTATACACGATGTTTGACTGTTAGTTGCAAAATGTTTAGCACACATCATTGCTTTTTGGTATTCTGTTGGCGCAGAGTGAAGAGCGCTCGCGATGAAGAATGAATGACAATTGGATTGAGATCGGAGATAGACCAATTCACTTACAGCCCACGTTTTTGAACTCGATAACGCCAGAAATGCGAACCGTTCGACCTCTGTCAATGAGAACAGACATCCTTCTACATACCTCCAAGGTGTCACATATTGTTTTATTAGCTTCAAAAGGACGCTATTGAAAATTATTTGTCTCTAAAATTGGTGCCATTTCTTTTACTCAAAATATTTTTTAAATTAAAAATCCAATACTATACTTGAGTAGTCCACTAACAATCTATGTTATATTTAAAATAAGGTTTTTTATTGTTTGGTAATATGTATAACTAAAATTAAGCACGGTTATTGGATTGAATTCTACTTTTATTTACATATATATGATAATAATAATAACTTATTAAGACACGGTGTTTGATAATATATTAATAAGTCAAAACGCGTCACATATCGCTCACTCCTTTCAAGAACGTCATAAATCAAAAACTGTCAATTTTCAGTTATGCATGTTTTCGTAATGCCCAGAAAATGTACTATATTCCAGCAAAAGAGGCATATTTTTAACTTAATATTTACCCGCTACAGGGCAGAAAGTGTTGTTTTTGCATTTTGAAAAAAAGGTATTGTTTAATATTTTTTTAAAATAAACTAGTTATTTTTGAAATGGAGAAAAAACCTTCAGGTTTAACTTGAAAATATCTGTTGCATAGTGAAAAGTTCAATAAGTTGCTTGATATTTAAATTATTTCGAGAGATAAAAATACTTTGTATTCTGATCCACTCACATTTTTATTTTTCCAACTAGTTTCGGCAACAACCTGTTGCCCTCTTCAGGGTTACATTTATTACAGGGTTACATTTGAAGAGGGCAACAGGTTGTTGCCGAAACTAGTTGGAAAAATAAAAATGTGAGTGGATCAGAATACAAAGTATTTTTATTTCTCGAAATAATTTATCAAGATGATCCACAAAGTTAATGCTTTCAATATTCAAAACATGCTTGATATTTATTTTTAATAAATTGTATTATATTTTTAAGCTTTAAAAACGTTCTCCTGAAAAATTAAGTTTTTTGATTTATGACGTTCTTGAAAGGAGTGAGCGATATTATCTAAAAAAAACTAATTTTAAACAAAACGTGGTTTGCAAGTGGACTACTCACTTGTGGGGGTGAAGTTGTATGACGATGTGGTTTTTTAATCGTTTTTCCCATATAAATGTATTTTATATATTAAATATTAACTCAACTACTTTTAACTATTATCAACTACTAAGTCAACTAAATTGAATTTATTATTTAAAACCCATTAAAATAAAATTCGTGAAAATTGTTTCGCCCTGTTATGGCATTATTAAACTACTGACCGTAGATAAGTTACAGCACCTGTCAAAAACCACACTGTCCGTAATGAGTAATGTTCAGTATTGCGTGTGTTGCTGTTACGTCCAACAGATGGCGCTGCCATAGCGGAAAAATATGTTTAAAAAAAAAACATTTTTTATCTGTCAGGTAAAAACACATATCACGGGTGTATATATACACCCGTGAATTATAAGAACATGCAAATCACTTTGGGATATTTAAGATTTAAACAAAAGAACATTTACTTTTTTGCTTATATTGAAGAGAGTATAAAAATACCTAAACCATTTACCTCTTGGGTACATTTCTGCGTAGAACACTACATGACATCTGTGTAACAATAATATTATGAAGTATTTACACGCTTTTGAATATGTTAACTTATTGCAATAACGTGGAAACGTTTTCTACTTCGTTTTTGCAGTAAGGAGTATGATGTGAGGAAAGTACGCAAAAGAAGCATTCAATGTTTATATTATGTTATTCCTTATCTACATAGTTACATCACATTTGCTAATCATTGTATTATAATAGAAAATAATTAATTAATTGCTTTAGAAACAATGAAATCAACGAACAGCAGAAAACAATAGAACTTCTTGTAGGAAAAGGGCTAATTTCTTAAGATTTATACATTACTTCCTGTATTTAAATGCAAGAAAAGTCAAAATACAACATTCAAAACACATATCACTCACTCAACAATGTCATATATCAATAAACTTGATTTTTCAGGAGATCGTTTTCAAAGTTTAAAAATATAATAAAATGTATTAAAAATAAATATCATGTCACTTATTGAACATTTTACTGTACAACAGATCTTTTTAGGTAAAACCTGACTGTTTTTTCTCCATTTGAAAAATATTTAGTATATTTAAAAAAAAAAAAAACAATTAAACAATACCTTTTCTTCAAAATGCAAAAACATTATTATTATTTTATTTAAATAATTAATTATAATTAATTAAAGTGCGTTATTTTCCGGTTTAAAATCGTTAATTTTTTATTGAGTAGTGACTACCCAACACCAGGACGCGCATTTTTATTTTACCATCGGAAGGGAAAAGTTTAAAATACAACTTAGTAGACTCAAAAAGTCTGTGTTTGATTTAAAAATTAATATAATATATAAATGGATATTACTACTTATTGACTCGCGAATCAATTGAGTCTATTCATAAAGAAAAAAAACGAAAAAATAAGTGAATTCAGTAGAATCATACATCGTGCTATTATATTAATAACAATAAATAATGTGGTACTTAATTCATTTTATACCCATTTTAATAATTCAAACTTTTCACTGTCCAGTGCCGAAATTACGAAAAAATAACGCATTTCATATTATATAACAAGACTGGTAATAATTGCGTAATAAATAAAAGTATTTATGTGCTTTAGATGTGTAAAAAGATTATACAGGTGTTTAAAATATTAGTTTTCTCTCTTGATCAACCATTTAGGCGCGTCCTGCCGGCTCTGTGTGTTCTAGGATGTCAAAACTTCGCCAGCAAAATGGTGTTCAACTCTCAAAAGCCAAAAAAAACGTGTTTACTGTTTTTCAACGCCAGTTCTTGCCTCTACGTAAGCACATCGCCATCGGCTCCAAATGTTATTCGCGTGATTCACGTCTCGTCGGCTGCAAGTGAAATAACTGGTTATTTTAGGGATTGGAGTAAAAAACTACAGGTAGGTTTGTTGGTCTATTAGGAATGATGCTACCTTTTGATGTTGGGTGTTTGTATGTCTCGTTCAGGGCAGGTAGAAGCTTGCTTCAAGCGGATAAGGCCTCACAAAAAGGTAGGAAAGTCAATCGCTTCAAGAATACCATTCTTTCGGTATGACCGCCTACTATAGTTCCTCAGTTTCTCAGCGGTTGGAGTCGAGGTGTGACGTACCGCGCGATTCTTGACAAGTTACCATAAGTGATTTACAAAAATATCAATGACAGATGACAAATAAACTTGCTGTTTTTGTTCAAAACTACTCGTGACGGTTTAATTGTCTTAAATTATCCGAGTGCATCCGTTTTGTGTGTGTTTGAGTGTAGTTTTTAGGCGGCACGTCTTGGGATATTCGATTTTGTCCTTCGGATGGGAACTTTGCAAGTTTTAAAACATTCGTAAAAAGCAGTTCGTTCGTTATTCCGTATTTTCCGGAACAGTTTTCTCAACATTTAATAAGATAATTGCATTAAAATAACTGTTTTAAAAAAGTGAATAGTGAAATTTCGTGAACCTGTTTTGTATCGAGTGAAATGTCCACTTATAACGCTTTTTTGAGCTATTAGAAGGTAAGAAATTCAATCAATATTTTAAAAAATATCCAGCTCTATTTAAACGCTTTTATTTGTTTATGTTTAAGCAATATGGTAGATGATTTTTTAAAAATATATATAATAATAAACCCTTATCCGCACCCCAATGGTGCATAGGGCACTGTGTCTTATAAACGCATTGTTATCATGATTGTTTTACACATGAAGGAAAGGTGATCAGCCCTCCGCTTCAGGTACCAGTCCATGGTAATATTGAATAAATATTACAGTGAAAAAATTACTTTTATTTATTTTTACCCCCCTTGGGAATCGAACCCGGGACCTCCAGAACGGTAACCGAGCGTGCTGACCATTACACTACGGAGGCAGACATTACATATATAGTGCATCTAAATCCGGTACTGATTAATCTCTGTTGACATATCAAGTTAATAACTATTATTTTTGACATCTCATCAAAGATGAAGAAGAATATGGAAGTCTGGGCATTTACGGGGCTGACGACCGTCATAGGCTGGTTTAAGTGATCACTTTACACACGTGTAACATTCACCAATTTTACCCATTATTGACAACCACACTACTCGAATTCTTGGAAGTTCTATATATTTGAACCAATTTAGAAACCTTGTTCTTGAATCACTAGAACTTCACTAGAGACATCTATTGGAGAGATGTCAAAAATAATATGAAAATAACTCCTGTAATTGGAGATAATCCAGATTTTGTGAACAATTATTTGGACACACTCAAAATTTCTTAAGTTGATAACTATTTATAAGATAATTTTACTTCTCATCATTTAACGATACATGCATTCGTTTATATAATTTTAAAACTTAAATAAATAAAATAAAATTAAAAAAAGTTTTGCCTGTACATCATATTGCATGTAAACGGGTGGCGCAAAATTGATCACCCTATCGGATGATATATATATATATATATATATATATATATATATATATATATATATATATATATATATATATATATATATATATATATATATATATATATAATCCAAATTCGAAACATTGTACAAGAATCACTAGAATTTTCACTAGAGACATCTATGGTGAGATGAGAAAGGCTTTTATTAAGCAGAAACTCTTTCATTTGTATGTGAGGTCCGAATCCTCGATTATGTTCACATACTCGAGAAACGCTAGAAAATATCCTTTTCATTTATTTATTTATTTTAGCTTATAATTTGGCCAGTTAATATATTAACATTAATTAATTATTTCATCAATCATCTCATAAATTTATAAACTCATAATACACAAGTAGAAATCACTCTCATTCATCCAATGTACAGTATCAAAGCCCCTGCCATAGCTTTAGAGAAAGAAAATATTTTTTACCATTTTTTTCTTTTGTATAAAAGTGTGCTAATACAGTACATCAGGGTACAAATCATTCATGCCAACCAATGAAATAAGTGTCACAATTATTTTTCTCATGGGTCTCGAATGTGTTCGATGTTTTGTGGTAAAAAGCCACCTCAGATAAATATTCGATTGTTAATAGTACCTAGCCTATAATTTAAAGTTTATTATTATTTGTATTGACCTAAATTCTGCGGTTTATTGTTTATTTATTCAATTTCTCGGCATTCAGCATCGAGATGCTATACTTTCTTTTCACTTTCTGCTTACTGCTAACTAGATGGCGCAAGGTATAGTGGAATTTCGCTATTCGCGCTCATCCATATTCGTATTACAAAATTAATTCAAAGAGTCTGAAAGAATTAAAAAATAAGCGATTTGTTTACTGTAAAGGTGGGGATTGACCGTAGCATTTCGTCGTAACGTAACATTCGCGACGAGCATCCGAAGATCGGATGCAGTACTAGTATGGGCGCTTGTTCACTACCCGGAATTCCGTGTAATTTTACCGTCTGGCACGTCAGTTAGCGTTTTAAAACGATGATTGGCTTGGATTGGCTTGTGCTTTTGTCCATCTTTCTTCGGATCGGAGCTCTTGATCGTTGCGTGAACACGTTGCGCGTAAATTCGATCACGCTAAACTGTCGTCGCTTTCATTTTTCAAAATCGTACTGCCGGACGGTGAAATCCCGTGTAGTGGACACGCGCCCTTACGTGTTACGTTACGACGAAATGGCTCCGGTCAGTCCCTACCAAAAGAAGATGTAAATTGTATATATATGATGTAAATTAAGTGTAAAAAATAGTTTGTTAGTATATTAATAGGAAAATACACCTGTTGATAGAAGGCACTTTCCTCCCAAAATTTTATTTAAAAATATTATTCATTTTTCAATTGAAAATTAATTGTGAACAAGATTATGAAGCATTCCTTTGAGGGTCTGGTAGGGATTAATCAATGTTTTCTTGAATTATTGCGCTTAGTAAATTTACCCTGTATTCGTGCGACTCATGATATATAATACGAATAGCGGAGTTTCACTCTACTCAGTAAGCAGCTGGGATGGGACCAATGGAATTTCACAAATAAATCACTTTTTTAAACAACCTCTTTGCTGATATATATTCAAAAAAATTGTAAAGCACTAAAAAAATTGTCTTAACTTTTATGGGTCATTTTTCCAACGTGTTAACTTGATGCAGTGTTATCTCAAGAAATCTTCAGTGAGTAAGAAAATAAGTTTGTGAATTAAAATTCAAAGCCACTAAACAATCAACCATATCTGCATAAATTTCTAATTATTTTTCCATATAAAAAGTGACATCATCTTGTTATTGGTGGTAAACTTTCTATTTTAATTATCTATTACATTAAATACTCACATATTTGCTTCTTAAAATTAATTTCCCATTTAGTTTGATCTATAAGTGGTTTAATTCTATTTTCAAATGTTTGAATTTGATCCGCAAAATATTGAATTAAATTTTTAAATGTTGAAATTTGATTTGAAATAGGTTGAATTCGATTTTCAAATGTTTAAATTTGATCTTCAAAAGGTCGAATTCGATTTTAAAATATTTTAATTTCATGTGCTAAATGTTGAATTCGATTTTTAAATATCTAAATTTGATCCGCAAAAGGTTGAGTTTGATTTTCGAATGTTTAAATTTGATCAGCAAAAGTTTGAATTTGATTTTCAAAAGCTTGAATTTGATTTTTCAAATGTTTGAATTTGATCCTCAAAAGATTGAATTCGATTTTCGAATGTTTGAATTTGATCTTCAAAAGCTTGAATTCGATATTCGATGTTCACATGTCCGAATTTGATTCGCAAATGGTTGAATTTGATTAGCAAAAGCTTGAATTTAATGTTCGATCATGTGGGTATGTTATATTGCATATAGTATAATGCTTTCATATTCACATAGCCCCGTCAGATTGACATTCTTGCCTGAGTAGATACAGGCGTGAATCGCTAACAAAATGTAAATATCGATCCGCCATGTGGATAGTTCCCAACCTGTTCGCATTTCGGGCTCCGAGGAGATGGCTTCACGACTCCCTGCCACTTCACACTCCCCCCCCCCCGTCGACCCCCCCCCACCTTCCCCGCCAATCATGCGCGTACTCAAGGCTCTGCTAAAACAAAATAATTATGAAAATGCTTCCAGGAGACTGGACCGGATTAGGAATTTTTTCGGCCTTTAAACGCTTGATTGGTCGGGTCGGTGTGATTCTCGGGCGAAATAGTTTACAGTATGTACTGTATAAAACACGTTATGCACAGTACTTTAAAAAAATATTATTTTAAAATTTTATTTGTCTTAAAAATCTCAAAAATTAAGTAAAAATGACCTAACTCCTAAAAATAATGACATATAAGTACTGATATGTTTTGGCAGGCCTATTCTTAAATATTGTTTATTTTCACGTAAAGTGCCTTAAGTTCACTATATAATATGAGTGTTTGAATTTTTCTTCTTAAACTTTGTCCGCACCAAATGGTGCATAGGGCACTGCATTGTATAGACGCAGTGTTATGTTGATCATTCATTTCCTAAAGGCAAAGTGATCAGTTCTGCGCTTATATGTGTTTTATATTATTACCTATCCGAGTATACAGGTAATAATATAAAACAAATTTATATAAAAAAAATTAAAATTATGCCAGGCCGCCTCCGTTGTGTAGTGGTAATTGCGTTTGACAGCCGTGATGAAGGTCCCGGGTTCGATTCCCAGGGAGGCTTAAAATAAATATCAACGATTTTCACATATTTTGTGTCAAAAATATTTTTGTATATAAGTATATACACATATAGAGGTTGATAGGGTATAGGTGACAAATAAATATTTTTTTGCTCGTTAGTTTTACTTTTCACCTGTAGATGAAAACGTCTGTTTGTTTTCGAAACTAGTCGTGTGTAATGAAATAAAACTCATTAAGTGGTATTATGCATGTGTTTAATTAAATAAATCAACATGTCATTCCACAAAGTTTTCGACCATTGGTTTAGGAGAAGAAAATATGTATTTTTCGCTTTTATTGCGGAATGATGACGATGATAAAATTCAAGTCTCTCTTGTTTGGCATCCTAATAATAATTTGTAACGTTACAATTCAACTCTGCCATGGTGCAGTACTTAGCATGATTTACCTCCACGGTCATAATGTATTGTTAAAAAGTATTAGCGAGTTTTTTGCCGAACATAATTTTCAGACTATACTTGTTACTTATCTAATTTTGTTGAAATACACACAGTTTGCCATCGCGAAAACGTGAAAATGGACTTGCATATAAATTATTATATCAATAATGCACTTTTTTGCGTTTGAACAGAGTAGAGAGTGAAGCGTATGGTTTCTAGAACTGTCGGCAAATGGTTGCATATTTAAAAATTATATATGTATATATATATATATATATATATATATATATATATATATATATATATATATATATATATATATATATAAATATATATATTTGTATAAATACATATATAAATTATTCCCATATTAAAATTGCACCAACTCAAGTCGGCAAATAAATTAATTGCAATTAGCAATCAAGTCAGCACTACGCCAATACGATGCAGTGCCCTATGCACCATTTAGGTGCAGACTGGAGTCTAAGAAAAAACAAAAATCAATATTTTAAACAAGTAAAAAAAGTGGAATGTGGGTATGTTGGTGACAGCAAATTAGCCGCAATCGTGTGAATACCCGCATCGTCTGGCAAGCGGATTCTAGATTTGTCTCTTAGAGATACCTAGTAATATTTATTTGCAATAAACCAAAGTTAAATTACTGGTTAAAGTACTGTTATTACTGCTCATTTCCACTGCGTTAGTACCTACCACCACCATACACACCATAGAGAATGGAATATGTCACTTCCTAACTATACCTAGAGCAATAATAATAACAAAATTTCAGGCTAATGCATAATTCCTTGTTTTATATGTTCATCCTTGTTTAGATAAGTACTTTTCAAACTACAATAATAATATACTTAAAAACATATTATTCTATCATTTTATTTTATCATAAAGTATACATTACTCACTCCTTTCAAGAACGTCATAAATAAAAAAACTTGATCTTTCAGGAGAACGTTTTTTAAGTTTAAAAATATAATACAATGTATTAAAAATAAATATTAAGCCACTTATTGAATTTTTTACTGTGCAACAGATGTTTTTAGTTTTAACCTGAAGGTTTTTTCTCCATTTGAAAAATATTTAGTAAATTTGAAAAAAATATTTAAACAATACCCTTTCTTAAAAATGCAAAAACAACACTTTCTACCCCGTAGCGGGTAAATATTAAGTTTAAAATATGCCTCTTTTGCTGGGATATAGTACATTTTCTGGGCATTCCGAAAACATACACAACTGAAAATTGTCGATTTTTGATTTATGGCGTTCTTGAAAGGAGTGAGCGACATGTAACGGCCGTTAATAATGAAAAAAAAGAAAATTAATAAAATATTAAAAAAAAATCTTACCTGTCTAAATAAAATAAATAAAAAATATTTTTTTTAAATACTTTTATGTTGGATTCCCGATTTAAAAAAAAACTCAGGACAGATTGACTGTGTTTTTTTGACAACCCTGAGCATTGAGGCACACTATTTTAAATTCAGAGTTAACTACCTGACTTTGGGATATTTTTATGGAGTTTTTATTACTTTATTTGAATCAAATGTTCAATAGTTTACGTGTGTGTTTGATTTGAAGTCGTGCAACGTTGGAGAACGTGATCTCATCGCCATCACAGAAGGTCGTGTACTCGCAGATACACATTCAGTTATCCCATATACTAATATCAAGTGTGTAGTTCGATTCCCTTTACAACCATCCATGGTCAGACTTGTACTCATATATTACCAGTAAGGTTGAATAATATAATGTGTTGTATATATAAGCGAAGGCTTGCCGGTGACTGTGTATGGTGTATGAATGACCCATCGCCAATGTAAAAAATATTGAATAGGAATGTAATAATAATAATAAAACCCTTATCCGCACCCCAATGGTGCATAGGGCACTGCGTCATATAAACGCAGTGTTATCTTGATCGTTTACACATGAACAATAGTCACTGGCAAGCAGAGGAAGACCGAGAAAAACATGGCACGATCAGGTATGCCAAATACTTGAAAGTGGTCGGGTTAGGAGTCGTAACAATCGGCGTGTACGTATGAGGAGATGCATGAACGTGGAAGAGGCGAAGAATGTTTGCAAGGACAGAGTGGTGTGGCGTTCTATTCTCTCTGCCTACCCCTGCGGGGAAGCGGCGTGATGGTTAGTTAGTTAGTTAGTTAGTTTACACATGAAAGAAAGGTGATCAGCCCTCCGCTTCAGGTACCAGTCCAGGGTAATATTGAATAAATTTGAAAGTGAAAAAGACACTTATATTTATTTTACCCCCCTTGGGAATCGGACCCGGGACCTCCAGAACGGTAGCCGAGCGTGCTGACCATTACACTGCGGAGGCGGACAAAAAGAATAGGAATGTAACGAAGGGAATCTTCCATGGACACGAATTTAATATCCTCAATATTATTAATATTCAAAGCATTTACTTCGTATTATTTATATTTGAAGCACTTACTTTGTGATTTTCCATTTTATAATTAAAATTTAACTTTGTTTTAAAATCACTATAAATACAAGACTGATTAATACTGATCGATGAAGAAGCGGTTAGCTTCGAAACCGGTAGACGTTATAATTAAGTTATAATAAAATGATTAAGGAAACACTTGTTTTTATACCACTTGAGTTTCTTAATGACTCGGATAGTTTCGGAAGCTGAACTTCCATCGTCAGGTCTGAATAATAACTAAAATATAAAATAAATAAAAAACGTTCTATAAATAAGGAGAGGGGTAAGTTAGGGGAAGGGGGTTAGTCAAGGAGCCGGAGTTTGAAAATAAAGGAAAAATGGAAAGCAAAGGTGAAGAATTTTAAAACAATATATTATTTAATAACTTTTATTAGAATTCAGGTTAATAATAATAAAAATAAGACTATTCTAATATTAAGAATAATAAAAATCACTGAATATATAGTAATTTATAGTTGATAACAATTGTGTCACGCGAAGGTCATTGATTAAGATACAAAACTGAAAAATACTTATGTAATTTTTACAAAAAATTAATAATATTAGTATAAAACCATTCACCGAGTGGTTTTATACTAATATTATTAACATTTTTGTAAAAAAAAATAAGTAAAAATGACTAACCACAAAGTAAATGCTTTAAATATTAATAATATTGAGAATATAAAAAATACTTTCTTTATACATTCTCAACTTTTCAAAACTGCATGGTTTATCATTCACTGAGTTTTGCCTGTGCGGGAATGATATCACCTTTCATAGTTAAGGATCATCTTCAAAAAATAATGTACCCAAAACCAGTTTTCATTTTAATGAAATAAATTAAAATTTCTCGTCTTCATCTTGTCCGCGAAAAGTTGATCTCGCGAGAACACCAAAAATATGTAGGCTCCAGAGGTTTCACTAAAATCATAACTGGTTATATTCTGCATAACATAGCAGGCAGAAGAGAGTAGAGAGTTGGCAGAAATAATATGTTATTATTATTTTTATCAATATGTAGGTAGGTACCTACTTGCAAAAATTTAATTTGCATATTCGCAAAATATAACTGGATATTTTTTATTCGAGTGGTGGACGAATGGTGTGATTCTCAAAGCCTATTCAAAAGTAATAAAAAAATAAAATAGGTATATATAACTCTAAAAAAATTAACTAATTAAAAAAAAGAGTAGTTTGGTGGTCAATCATAGGTAGAATTGGTGAACGTTACACATGTGTATCACTTAAACCAGCCTATGACGGTAGTAAGCCACGTAAATGCCCAGACTTCCATATTCTTCTTCATCTCTCAGATGTCAAAAAATAATACAAAATAACTTCTATCATTGGAGATAATCCAGATTTGTGAACCAGTATTTGGAACAACTCAAAATATTGTAAATAAATTAACTGGTCAAATTATAAGCAAAAATAATAAAAGGAAAATGTTATCATTTGGCGTTTCTCATGTATGTGATTATAATTCAGGATTCGGACCTCACATACTAATGAAAGAGTTTCTGCTCAACAAAAAAGGTTCTTATATCTCACCATAGATGACTCTAGTGAAGTTCTAATGATTCAAGAACAACGTTTCGAAATTGGATCATATATATAGAATTTCCATGAATTTGAGTAGTGTAGTTGTAAATCATGGGTAGAATTGGTGAATGTTAAACGTGTGTAAAGTGATCACTTAAACCAACCTATGACGGTTGTAAGCCTGCATAAATTCCCAGACATTTATATTCTTCTTCATTTATATTGAGATGTAAAAAAATAATATAAAAACATTGTTTACTCTGGTAATATAACACTGTCCCTATCATTCATCGTTCATGAACGATGAATGATATGGAGAGTGTTATACAATAATATGTTGTGATTCAGAATAGCACCCAAAGTAATTTGTTTTTAGTCGTTCTCATGTGCTATTAATCAGGACGTAATCAATATCATTTGTATTAATATAATACTGTTATCTTTGTCGAGTCGCTTTGCTCTAACCGATTTCCTTTGGCGATATTATAGTGTATGCTTCATTAAAAATTAAATTGTTAATGCATGTAATAAGATAAATAATGATTTGTGTCTGGAAATCGTTTAATATTAACTCTAGATCACCAGTCACATCAATAAAAAAACAGAGTACTGTCCATTTAAGGTCCAGCATTCGATAAATCGCCTCTTAATTTTCTTTAAACCCCGGTAAGATTTGACGAAATTGTTTTTTTTTATACACATTTTTGAATTGAAAAAAAAAGCTTTATTTAAAATTAATATATGGTTTGAAAAAAAGACCTATTGAAAGTTTAATAAAATATATAAAAATGTTTTTCCAATATACGTATTTTTTTAAAATCCAAAATCATAAATCATATGTTGAAAAAAAATGGACGTGAAATGGCGTCTTACTGAATTCTATTATTGCGATTAAGGCCTTGACTATCGTTTTAAGCGTTTCACTTATGGACGATAATTGGTGGGTCGTTATTTTTACGAGGGTTTACTAGTTTAGGGTTAATATCTATGGGAGTTTAACCCTTTCGTTGCTAGAAATTTTCCAGTCATACAAAGGTTTGTGTGAATAATTCATGTATATTTTGACAATAAAATATAAACGGCAATATAGACAATATATATAGTGAATGTGAAATTAATATGGAAATGCATAATTTTTATAAATTTTCATTTTATGTTTTACTTGGTACATAACACTATTTCTTTAAATCTATTGTGACACGTGTTTTTATGCATTACTTATCATTTGCGCATACGGTGTTTGAAAATGATGCAAAATACATCGGAACAATTAATTTTAAGAAATAATAGTATTTAAGAAGTAATAAAATAAATAAATAATAAAACCCTTATCCGCACCCCAATGGTGCATAGGGCACTGCGTCATATAAACGCAGTGTTATCTTGATCGTTTACACATGAAGGAAAGGCGATCAGCCCTCCGCTTCAAGTACCAGTCCAGGGTAATATTGAATAAATATGACAGTGAAAAAATCACTTATATTTATTTTACCCCCTTTGGGAATCGAACCCGGGACCTCCAGAACGGTAGCCGAGCGTGATGAGCATTACACTACGGAGGCGGACGAGAAGAAGCAAAAAGAAGAAGCAAAAATTAAATTAACAATGGATAGATATTGCCACAAAATGACTGTCGAATCAATTAATAAGGTTTTTTAGCCCATTTAAAAAATGTATGCTAAGTTTATCCCGGAATTAAGCCAAAAACACTCCTGGTTATAAAGTAACAAAGGGTTAAAACAGTCGAACTCGTGACAGTCAGTTCGATGTCATATCATGACCGAATAATGAGCGCATTTTATAATCAATCGATGCCTCGACGCTACCGTTCGTCGACGGGCAACATGGCGATCCGCTACTTCCGGGAACCGGCGCCATCACTTCCGGAAACGTCGTATACACCTACCACATCATAAAAATTGCAAATATACGGAAGAAGACACCAAGCGATCCATTTTTAGCATATTCATACGGAATTTTTATTTCTAATTGCGAAAACTGAGGATGTTGGCTTTTGTCCGTTAGGCAATATCGAATTGAATTATTTAAGGAAATGAGCAATTGATTTCCTGTTTTTAATATAAATATTTTAAACAATATAATTATTATAATAATGATCGTAAAAAATCTGTTTCTCTTGTAAAAATAACAATGTAAATTTATGCTGAAAAAACGTGGTATTACGTTTTTGTTTCTGAAAGTATGACGCTTTCATTATCATTAAACTTATTAGCATAATCGGAATGTGTTTTCAAGGTCGTCTTGTTTTGCTTAAATTCATTGTTTTATACAATATTTTAAATTTAAATAAAAAACCTTTTTGAACGTAGGATGTTATATAAGAATGCAAGGCTGAGGTAAGCATTATCGATAAAATTAAGAAAGATGTGTTGAGATGGTTTGGGCATGTGAATCGAATGAGTGAATAAAGAACAGTAAAACGAATTTATGACGTGGATGTGGTTGGTAATAGAAGCAGAGGAATTCCGAGGAAAACTTGTCACGATCAATATTTCAAATACTTAAGTGTGGTTATCTCAGGAGTCTGAATAATCGGTGGTTACGTATGACTAAATTCATGAATATGGAAGAGGCGAATATTTTTTCAATGATATGAATGAAAGTGGTGTGGCGTTCAACACACATTAAAAAAATAAAATGAAATATAAAAAGCGAAGTTGGTTAATCATTCTTAAAATCGGCGTTTAACCCTCAGTTAGTCTCCATTCGTTCGTCGTAATGACTGTAATGAGGTATTTTCGACCTAACTGAACCATTTGAATATTCTCTTTTAATGCATTAAATATATAGAGCATTAACATCGCAACTTTATATCGATTGTAAATTTTAGGTTAAGTAAGCTATACGATTACTCTTATTTTTATAATACTTTTTTTTTAATTCGTCATAATTTTTTTATTCGGAAAAAACGATGATTCTTGTATTTATTTAACCTTTAAGTGTAATTTATTTACTTGAAAAAATTCAATGACAAGGTTCATTTTATGTCGACGAGCATTTTAAACAAATCGCTCATATTTCCGCACTGCAGTACCATAAAAACACATTCCATTGCAAAAATAATGAGACGTAATTATAAATCTATATTACAAATATGTATAACATCTACATACGAGTAGATCATATTTATACGACTTCATTAATTGATTCGGCAGTCACCTTTTTACTCGGTTAATACCACTATTCCTTAAAATCTATTGTGACACGTGTTTCGATGTATTTCGCAAAATTTTCTAACACCGTATGTGAAGCTGAATCTGAATTTGAGAGTTGTGCCTTTGGGACGTTGAAGGATGAAGATTAGGTAGGAGCTGTTTCTTTTTTTTTACCAGTGTAAGGTATTGGTAAATACCAATATTAATTGTGGTTTCTTGAATGTTTTTCGCACATACTTTGTGACACATTTTATAAACTTTATGGTGTACGGAGTACGTGGAAGTTTTTGGTATCGTAAGGGAAGGGTAATTATCTATAACCTAACTATATATAAGTATTTCAATGTTTTTGAATTAGTACATAAACCCTGATGATGACAAGGTTCTTGTTGAAACCGGTTGGTAAAAGTGTACCACTAAAAAGTGGTTAAAACAAAGTTGTTTTATTTTATAAAATTAATTGTGTTATTTACCAAGTAGTGCCTCCGCCTCCGTAGTGTAATGGTCAGCACGCTCGGCTACCGTTCTGGAGGTCCCGGGTTCGATTCCCAAGGGGGGTAAAATAAATATAAGTGCACTGTAATATTTGTTCAAAATTACCATGGACTGGTACCTGAAGCGGAGGGCTGATCACCTTTCCTTCATGTATCAACGATCAAGATAACACTGCGTTTATATGACACAGTGCCCTATGCACCATTGGGGTGCGGATAAGGGTTTTATTATTATTATTAATTGTGTTATTTACCAAGTAAAACTTTTATAAAAAATAAATACATTTTACCACAAAGTGACTGCAAAATCAATTGATGAAAAAATAAACATAAATAAGTGGTCACATTTTGGCATTTTAGAAATTTTTGCTTTAAAATTCAACAATCACTCAAATCTTTATTCATGTGAAGATTGCTTTACTGCGCTTATGCCTTTTTCTTTCCACCGTCGATATTAAATAAAGATTGTATTACGATGCATACCACACACGGTCATATAAATACGTCCATGGGATTTTGCTTGTAATTAAACCATACCTCAGTTCTAACAAAGCAATTACCCGTGGTTAATGGCTGCAATTTAAAACAGATCAAACGAAAATATGTTGAATGGGTTTTCTCGGCGAACTATTTAGCGTAGGTACTAACGACTAACGAATGATGTAGTAAAAAGAAAAAGAAAAAATAAGATATCGTTCACTCCTTTCAAGAACGTCATAAATCAAAAAACTTGATTTTTCAGGAGAACGTTTTTAAAGATTAAAAATATAACACAATATATTAAAAATAAATATCAGGCCACTTATTGACTTTTTACTGTGCAACAGATCCTTTTAGGTAAAACCTGATGGTTTTTTCTCCATTTGAAAAATATTTAGTATATTTAAAAATATGATTAAACAATGCCTTTTCTTCAAAATTCAAAAACAACATTTTCTGTCGTGTAGCGGGTAAATATTAAGTTAAAAATATGCCTCTTTTGCTGGAATATAGTACATTTTTTGGGCATTCCGAAAACATGCACAACTGAAAATTGTCGATTTTTGATTTATGACGTTGTTGAAAGGAGTGAGCGATATGTTACTTACAAATTATATGTACGGCAACCTCAAAGATCAAAAGAAAATTGTATTTAAGACAAATTTTTCAAAGACGAAATAATTATTTTTTTTAGAGATATAAACTTACAAACTAGATACCGAGAAATCAGTCGTTGTAAATCGTTTAAATATAAAAATTAAATACTTGTATAATACCACTTTTGAGTTTATTAATGTAAACATGACTAGTTACGAGAACTACAGATGTTCTCAACTTGGTTCTATGTTTGTATTTTCATCTGTTGTTGAGAATACCTGTAGATCTCAAAACTAGTTGGGTTTACATTAATAAACTCAAAAAGTGGTATTATACAAGTGTTTTATTTTAACATTCAAATCATAATGTTATTCCACAAAGTGAATGCAAAATTAGTAAATAATATCTATAATGTGGTAGTGTAATGTGTACTGCCGTGGAGATTCGTCTTATAGGGGTTATTTTTGGGTGTTTTTTTTTATATATTCGTCTTACTTTCAACTTACATTCAGCTTGCATTCAACTTACGCTGAACTGTAATTCAACTTACTTTCAGTTCAAATTAAACTCACATTCAACTAACGTTCAACGTACATTCAACTTATATTTAACCTGCGTTAAACTTACATTCAACTTGCATTCAACTTGCATTCAACTTGCATTCAACTTGCATTCAACTCGCATTCAACTTATATTCAACTTTCATTCAACTTACATTAAACCTCGTTCAACTTACATTCAACTTGCATTTCTTATTTAACTTACAGACTCACTTATTCAAGCATTATATGGCATTTTGTAGATGCGACGTTATTCGCAGGGTCTCGGAAGTACACACAATGGTGGTCTTATTAAACACCACTTAATGTAATGTTGCCGAAATAATGAAATGTACAAGAAAAGGCATTGTTTCGCTGTTCTAAAAAATATATTAAGAAGTTTACGCAAAATTTGGCAACGCTTAAGAAAGCAAAGTGTAATAATTGGGAATTTTATGAAATTATCTTTAATTATTATGTGTTGTGTTAGTAACCATTTTATTCTTTTACAGAGAAATCACTTTGTTTAATAAGGATATTGTGGTATCCAATTCGTTGTTTGTATTTATTTATAAGCAGTCGAATATAAATATATTATTTTTTGACATCTCATTAAAGATTAAGAAGAATATGGATGTCTGGGCATTTACGGGGCTGACGACCGTCATAGGCTGGTTTAAGTGATCACTTAGTATAAGATCAGTAATACGTGTAACATTACCAATTCTACCCATTATTGACAACCACACTAATTGAATTCTTGGAAGTTCTATATATATATGAATTAATTTTGAAACGTTGTTCTTTAATCATTAGAACTTCACAGGAGACATCTATTGGTGAGATGTAAGAAGCTTTTTTACAAAAAAATAATATAATAAATAACTCCAATAATTAGAGATAATCCAGCTTAAAACACCGTTTTTGTATTGAAAAGTTTTTCATCGAAATAAATATATGGTTTTGAAAAGAAAAAGTTATCGAAAGGCAAGCAGTTAAAAATGATAAAAAATAGTTTTTCCATACTCATTCTAAAAAAAAATCCAATATACTCGTAAATTTAAAAAAAAATGTGTGCAGGCAACACGTGTAGCTTCTTGCGCAGCCGGCCACGTACTGGATTGAAAGTTTGAGTTCATCAAAAGTTCAGCCTTTAATTTTTAGATAATTTTTGCCTAGTGCCAAATAATTTTGTGGGTTTTTAAATTTCATATTAATATCAAGGTAGAAAGTGAATAAATTAAAGTCCAGGTGTAATCATTTTATTGTAAAACCTTTATACTGTAAATTGTTATTGTATAATGTATGTAATGTATAAAATCTTTAAAAAAAAAAAATAAAAAATGTATTAACATGTAAGAATTTCGGCTCAACACAGGCCATGCCTAAAGAGCTGTAATACATATAGTAAAAAAAATGTATGTATCTATGAAATGAAATAAAAAATATTTAATTTAATATGGTTACGATTTTAAGCTATGACAGTATGTGCCTACCAAAAAAAAGTCTGTTTGAAATATCCATTTTACTCGAAAAATAAGATTGTAATGCATTTATATAACGTTGATTTATTCATATATGCATACATATATTATGATTCATTGCATAATGCACACTGGCTTACTCGTAACTGTAAAGTTATACGCAAGTATAAATCAATTACGTTTTCATATTATACTGACAAAAAAACGTTATGTACCTCCGTGCATTCAAATCTACTGATTAATCGTACATAGAAATCCGTATGTGCGAATAATGACGTAACACATCGCTTGCTTATGTTATTTATTGATTAAGATTGTCAATACAACTATGCACAAGCTTACTGTCCCTGGAATGCTGAAGTGCCCGAAGCCAGGTTTAAATAACTTAACACCAAAGTCATAAATTATGCATAATTTTGAGTTTTTTTGAAAAATAAATTTACTATTAATGAGATTTGACAGATACTACTAGGCAGGGCTTTTTTCAAACAAAAAAGTTCCTGGAACTCTCGTATAAACTCCCGGAAAATATCCCGGAATTCAAAATTAAAATACATATTCAAATATCATTTGAATATTCATTACAATATCATATTTTAACATTTTGAAGAATTATATAAATATAGATGTTATTAAGAAAACGCAAACATTGTTTCGACTAATTGGTTTTTAAAATGAAAAAATATCTATAATTATCCGTGAAAAAAGGTGTGGGAACGCCGTTTCGCTGCGTTACATGGAAAAAATGCCCTGCTACTAGTTTAGTCACAACATTTTGAGTGTGTCCAAATACTTGCTCCCAAAATCTGGATTATCTCCAATTACAGGAGTTATTTTCATTTTATTTTTCTGCTCAGTAAAAAGCTTCGTTTCATCTCACCAATAGATGTCTCTAGTGAAGTTCTAGTGATTCAATAACAATGTTGCAATATTGGTTCATATATATATATATAGAACTCCCAAGAATTTGAGTAGTGTGGTTGTCAATATTAAGTAGAATTAGTGAATGTTACACGTGTGTCAAGTGATCACTTAAATCAGCCTATGACGGTCGTCAGCCCCGTAAATGCCCAGACTTCCATATTCTTCTTCATCTTTGATGAGATGTCAAAAAATAATAGGAGTTTAGTCCATTCAATTTTCTCTATACCGCTGAAATATTATTATTTTATTTGAAAATTTAACAGAATTCTTACATAAATTTATTTACGTTAACTAGTAACACAAAACACGTATTTGTACCATTCCAGTTACAAAAGTTCACATTTGTAATTTAATATAATTACCTGAAAGAGGGACGGAAGGGAGGAAAAGGGGAAAAGGGAAAGATCAAAGCTCAATCCCAAGACAAATTATGTGAAAATAGAGATCCACCACAATATGGTTATTGACTAGCTTTGTCAGCGATCTCAGTGCTGACAATGTCGAGTAGAACATCCTTCAACCTTCGTCCTTCAAAGGGGGAAGGGGAAATGATGAAAAATCAAGTAAAAAAAAAAGTACGAAACAAGGGACACACCGCTATATCAACGTCGACTTACAATGTAAGTGATCTCAGCGCTAATAATGAAAGTTGAATACATCACAATCCCATATTCATCGTTGATCAATTTTGATGACCGATGAATATAGAATCTTGTTAAAATTTTGTTTCAACATGCACCATAAAAGCGGCAGAAAGGAGAATAATTGACGCAAATGCGGTGTTGGAGACATATCGCTACTCCTTTCAACAACGTCATACATCAAAAATCATCAATTTTCAGTTGTGCATGTTTTCGGAATGCCCAGAAAATGTACTATATCCCAGCAAAAGCGGCATATTTTTAACATAAAATTTAGTCGCTACGGGGCAGAAAGTGTTGTTTTTGCATTTTGAAGAAACGGTATTATTTAATTATTTTTTAAATATTTTCAAATGGAGAAAAAACCTTTAGGTTTTACCTAAAAAGATATGTTGCACAGTAAAAACTTCAATAAAATGCTTGATATTTATTTTTAATACATTTTATTTTATTCTTAAACTTTAAAAACGATCTCCTGAAAAATCAAGTTTTTTGATATTTGACTTTGTTGAAAGGAGTGAGCGATATGCTCCGAATCCTATGGACAGCTAGATGCACCAACGAGTCCATTCGTCAGGAGTTGCACTTGGATGGCTTGACTCTGGCCAATGTCTGTACCCGACATTAATAATCCATTTTGATAATATCATTTTCTATATCATCCTTATTTGAAATGCTCTCTAAAGGGCTATGCGATTTTATCAATATTCTTTCGATAAAAAAAATATTGACTGCGAAATTACGAAAACAAAATGCGAAATTACCTCCAAGTACACGCCCATTAAATCATAATAATAATAATAATAATAATAACGTATAAGTATGTAACGCAAGAATCCGCGGAAAATAATTATATTTGATGTTGTAAGCAACACACCGACGTGAAAGTGTGGTACATACGTAGGCTTATGTAACAAGCCGTATAACTAGTTGGTCAGGTACTGCATAACTACGCTATTTTATACAATAATACTACGCTGGATTCCATCGAGATGTACCGGAACAAGGTTCTGCTGGGGCAGGGAGGGAGAATGTACGGCCTGCGAGCCATCTGTGGCCCGCCATACATTCCTTTACTGCCCTACACTCTAAATTGACTGTGCACGACTGTAAACTATAAATTGAATATGGTTTATTCGAAAAACTCGCATCTATACTCCTATCTTTATATTTTTATTCGTAATCCCATGTAAATGGTTATTTCACATGACAAAAACATATTATTTTTTGACATGTCAACATAGATGAAGAAGAATATGGAAGTCTGAGCATTTACGCGGTTTACGACCGTCATATGCTATATTAACTACTTCTTTCTATGATAGAAAGACGAAGTTTATAGAAGACAGTATTTTATATTGTCCGCCTCCGTAATGTAATTGTTACCGCGTTTGGTTACCACTATGGAAGTTCCGAGCTCGATTCCCATGAGGGTCAAAATAAATTTACACTATGGTTTTTATACTGAGGTGTTTTTCACTCTGATATTTATTTCATATAACCCTGAACTGGTACCTAAAGCGTAAGACGACCTTTATTACACAATAGGTTGAACCGTTTTGTACCAACAAAGTCTAAAATAGGTTTTAACAGGTTTTAAAACATTGAACAAATTTAAGGTTTTAATCAGTTGAAAACTGTTTTAGTTTTAAAGCCTTTTTACACCTGTATTTGTGACTCTGAATTCTTGATGATTCCACTGAACCAAGGTCGTTGGATTTCCAGCACTATTTATGAAAAATACCGTTGGTAAAATTGTAATATTATTACGTATTTCTAAACTCCTTGTAGTTTTTATAGTGTTGGATAACAACTTTAATCATCTACTCTCGGTGGAATAGTGGTTAGCGTGCTCGATTTTGAATTATGCGGTCTGAGGTTTAATATCACACTTATTGCATAAACTTGTTTTATTTTGATGCCCTTTTCCACGATTGAAGTGGTTTTTAGTTGGTGTGTTTCCCATACAAAAAAATTATCGTAATCCATTTAAGTACCCAAGTACTAATTCAGTAAGTTTTATTTTTCACAACATTTTGAGTGTCTTCAAATTGTTCTCCGTCTTATTCCTCATTGCTGAGGGTTGTGACCCTTGCAGAAGCAATGACTCTTCTCCAGTTATCCCTTGACTGCGCTGCACGTAGCGCTCCAACCATTGAGGTGCCTGCTGCTGCCTTAATTTGATCGGTCCATCGTGTGGGGATCTTCCTCTCCCTCTTTTTCCCTCCAGGCTACCGATCACAACTAGTCGTTCCAGGCTATCCTCGTTGCCACGCGCAACTTGTCCAAAGAACTGGAGAATCCGTCGGGTACAGATATTGGCCAGAGTCAAGCCATCCAAGCGTAGTTCCTGGCGAAGGGACTCATTGGTGCGTCTAGCTGTCCATGGCCTTGTCCATGTCTTCAAATACTTGTTCACAAATCTGGGTTTCTCCACTAAGAAGTTATTTTTATTTTTTTTACTCTCAGCATACATACATGAAGAAAAAAATGGAAGTCTGACATCAAATTAAGGGGTTTCTTCTCAATAAAAGTTTTCTGCTAAAAAAATCATGTGTAGAATGGTGAATGTTTCTCGTTTGTAAATTGATCACTTGGAAGGATCATTGGATACACCATGAACCCCGTAAATACCCAGACTTCCATATTCTTCATTAGCCTTCTGTCTCCTGTCCTCGATTGCTGGATATAGGCGTCTTCAGTATCCTTCCATTTTTTTCTATCGGTTGCTGCTTCCAGTCAGTTTGTGGCCCCCACAGCGGCTATGTCATCGAACCATCTTTTTGAGGTCTTCAGACGCCTCTTTTATTCTCCCAGTCTCTAATTTCTGAATCTTTTTAAATCTGAAAATTTTAGGAGCCCATCTTCATTCATTAACTGGAGGGTTTGCGCAGAAACTTGCGCAGAAAGCAAAAATCAATAAAAGTTAAACGAATTTATAGAGCTTGTGTAATGTCGAAACCTAACTATTAATAAAATAATATAGAAAAAACCTATCCAACAAAATTATTGTTTTCAAAATTTAAGGTCCCAAAAGTAGAAACTATTTTCCAAAACACTGCAATTCTCCAACTATTTAAGGGTAAAATTACCTTAATCCAAAACAAACTTATCTTTGAGATGTAAACATGACTTTACAATACCAAAATGCAATACCAAACAATTCCAACAGAACTTCAAATATTTGCGAACCAAGTACTTAAACAACCTTCCTACAGACATACAAAAAATTGAAAACTTTGAAATGCAAAAAAATAAATTAAATGAATTTTATAAATGTTAATCTAAGAAAGAAAAAAAATGTTTTTAATAAAATTAATTGTAAATTGTAAAACAAGTGTAAGTCCCTCTCCAAGCACAAGAGCTCATTTTCTTTTTTGGAAGGAACTGCGTCCTTAATTTTAAGATTGTTGGAAATGTTTAGAAAATTAATTAAAATTGTAAAAACATTGTAACCATATTAAATAAATAAAAAAAATCTTAAAATTTTGGGGGTCCGTCTTCATCTACATATCGCTCACTCCTTTCAAGAATGTCATAAATCAAAAAACTTGATTTTTCAGGAGATCGTTTTTAAAGTTTAAAAATACAATACAATGTATTAAAAATAAATATCAGGCCACTTATTGAACATTTTACTGTGCAACAAATCTTTTTAGGTAAAACCTGAAGGTTTTTTCTCCATTTGAAAAATATTTATTTTATTTAAAAAAATAATTAAACAATACCTTTTCTTCAAAATGCAAAAACAACACTTTCTGCACTGTAGCGGGTAAATATTAAGTTAAAATGTGCCTCTTTTGCTGGGATATAGTACATTTTTTTAGCATTCCGAAAACATATACAACTGAAAATTGACGATTTTTGATTTATGACGTTCTTGAAAGGAGTGAGCGATATGTCAAGATGCCAAAAAAAACATTTACAAGTAATTTATTCGCATGGACTGTCCAAATGGACTATGGTACAATATAAACAATTCGTTCACATCCACTTTATACAATTAGATTGAATAACGTTTCCAAACAAGATCATGTTTTCTTGGTCAATAAAGTGCGTTTCGATCTAAGGCTCAGCCGGCAGCCATCTTGGCGTTATGTTCCTTTCGGAATGAACGGTATGTCAGCGCGTGACGCCGCGAGGTACCAGGGTAGCAGGTATCGCGAGAGGTGTGTTTCGTCACCGACCGAGTGGCCAAATACCACGTGTAAATTTATTGCCGCGAATAAATACCGCGGCCTTCCGTAATAAATATCGTAAACGCCCACCTGTTGGGAAAAGTCGGTTCCGCTCGCATACTAAAATCACCGTAAAACACGGTATCAATGATTACCGTATTTTGCGGGCTATAAGACGCACTTGATTCCAACCCTTATGTATGGAAATGATGGGGAAACTTGGGAATGCTCAGACTTCTTTGTGTTTTTTATGTTTTTTTTTTATAATTAAACACTTGATTAACCACAATGAGTTTTATCTCATTACACACGAGTAGTTTTGAAAACTAAAAGATGTTTTTATCAAAATACAAATAATATGGAATAAAATAACAACTACTTAAGTATGTAGTTTTTTCCAAACGAATTTTATTTACTGATGGTGTCGGTTGCGACGAAACCTGGTTGCTGGTTAATTACATAGTTGTTATTTTATTCTATAAAATGCAGTTCCACCAATAAATGTCAGTTCATAACTTTAAAGTATACATAAGTTTTTTTCGATTCTAATATTTATATAATATTACCTTGGACTGATCACCTTGCCTTCATACAATTATCAATCAACTTGACATTTCATCGATTTGATGCAGTGTCCTTTGCACCATTGGGTGTAGATCTAATGAGTATCAAAATATATAAAGATAATAAATATGAAGTTTCAATGTACATTTTGATAAAAATAATAATGTTAAACATACCTTAGAGCCGAGGTTAAACATACCTTGCATGTTATACGTGCATGTTTAACCTCGGCTCGTAACGCATGTCTGTGGTGAAAACTTTAGTGCATGTTGGTCTTCGGGTCGACCAAAAATCGCATGTGTTAAACATTTTGTGTACTTTCAATTGTGTAAATGGTGCTATGGTGGTGAAGGGTGGTATTGTTTGCATGCTGTAATAGTGATTGTCCTGACGAAGAGACGGGTACGTCTCGAAACCGGTACACATAAAAATCTCAATGAGTGGTTATATACTAATATTATTAACATTTTTGAAAAAAAAAGTAAAAATGACTAACCTCAAAGTAAATGCTTTAAATATTAATAATATTGAGAAAATAATAATGTACATATTTTTATGCCTACATGTATTCCAAATCTGCTGTCTTTTCAAGGGTAACGTTAATCGTTCTGTGGGTAAAGTTAAACTACAAAACGATTACATAAAATCTGGTAGATTAGCAAGATGTAACACATTGTTTGAACAAGATTTTCGTCTTAAAATTTTCAAGGACTTTTATTTTATAAATTTTGTCTCACACATTTTTGTTTCGACTCCTACGTTTTGTAAAAATGAAAATGGTCGTGATGATTGTGCCCACACGTGTTAAGGGATAAGGATATAAAAACGTATAACTTATGTCCTACAACTGAATCGAGGATCATCTACTTTTTTTAAAAATCCAAAGTTTCTATCATTTTGCGAATCACGCTCTCATGATTCTAAAAGATATAATTTTTTTTGACTCTCAACATAGATGAAGAAAAATATGTCTGTCTGAGCATTTACGGGGCTTACGACCGTCATAGGCTGATTTAAATGATCACTTTACAAACGTGTAACGTTCACCAATTCACCCCATGATTGACAACCACACTACTCAAATTTGTGGAAGTTCTATATATATTATATATGTATATGATCAAATTTTAAAACATGGTGCTTGAATCACTAGAATTTCACTAGAGGCATCTATTGATGAGACGAAAGAAGCTTTTTATTGATTCTTAGAGATGTCAAAAAATGATGTAAGCAATTTTCTTGTTTAAAGTGTATTCGTAATTTATCGATTCAATAACATAATCATTAAAATTCCCATACAATGCTAAAAATTAAACATGATATGTGTTTATAAATAATTGTATTGATATGCATTTATTACAGACTTTCCTCATTCATTGTTATCAAGATATTTCAATTGAGTACATAAAAAAGTATGTGCTACAAGCATATTAAAACGAAATCAATTTAATCAGTCAAAGACAAGGTCTTGTCTTATATTGTATACTCTATGGAATTAACTGGTGTACGTTGGTATATAATTTTGTACTCAAATCTCGTTTTTTGCTCGTGGGTTCTTAATGGTCGAATATAACAAATAAAACAAGGTAATAATATTCATACAAATTAATTTAAAAGCAATTTAAATTGTATAATTCATGGCTAATGGCATATTTTTAACATCGGTGTTATTAATCTTCTTAACCATGCACTTACATATGTATGCTTATAACCAACGTAATAAATTCACATTTTAAGTTTTCTTTTTACTAACTGAAATTTGATACTAATGAATTATTATGCAACACGCATGGGACATTGGACATCTGGACATTGATTTTTAAAGGAATGTAACCCTTTGATTCCGTAGCGTGAATAACATCTTGAGTGTGTAAAAATACTTGTTCAAAAAAATCTGGATTGTCTCCAATTAAAGGAGTTATTTTTTATATAATATATTGATTCTATTATTTACCTTGCTTATTATGTACAAGATTTATAGATCATTTAGTGGATTTTTGTTTCTTCTAAACTAAATAAAGATTTTTTATATTTTTTATTTATTTCATATAGTCACATTTTTTAATACAATTCAATACAATTTCTATAACTTTATACATGGCAAACTTATAATTTTAATATTAAAGCATTTACTTTGTGGTTAGTCATTTTTACTATTTTTTTATAAAAATGATAATAATATTAGTATATAACCACTCACCGAGATTTTTATGTCTACCGGTTCCAAGACGTACCCGTCTCTTCGTCAGGACAATCACTACCACAGTATGCAAACAATACTACCCTTCACTACCATAGCACTATTCACACACTTAAAACTACACAAAAATTTTAACACATGCGATTTTTGGTCGACCCGAAGACCAACATGCACTAAAGTAGTTATGATTTTAGTTTCGCTGTGCCTCTCCAAAAAAGAGACTACACTCTTGTACTTGGAGAGGATCTTACACTCAAGGTTTATTGATTATTTGATTAATTTATTAAATTAATTTATTAAAAAAATATTTTATTAAAATCCTTGTTGGGAACACGAGGGATAATCTAGTGTGGGCCAATCAGGAACTAGTCTGCATTTGCTCATTCCTGGGAGGAAACCACGTATGTATAACTCCTCAGGAGAAGGCGGACTCTTGACTGTCATCAGCAGACCTTCCGTTCCACTAGAAGAGGGTTCGGCATTTTGTGTCCAAGCTTGGTTCCATATAATATTGACATATCATGTATACGGTGAACTTCATCTTACTTCAATATATAAAATAGCACCATAAAATGTGACACCACTTTTAGCACACTATGGCATACATCCCGAGTTACCTCGATAGTAGTCTTAAGAGGTTTCCAGTTACTAGTTACCATATTCTCTCGAAAAATATGGACTTATCCTTCATAGCATCGTTAAAATTCTTTTGAGATCAGCCTTGAACAATTCATTTTCGTTATGAATGAAGGTTCGAGAGTATGATACTTACAATAAATACGTGTAACCGTGTAACCTCACAAGTTGGTTACAAGTTGGTGTAGTTGTGTTCTCATAATGGGTTCTGAATTCCGGCATAATAATCAGAACGTCATCAGCCGTAATTCTTCTCCTCAAACCTCTTCGATCCTGGTATTATATTAGTATGTTATACTTTTTTTATATGGGAGATGCATTTATTACATTATTTGACATCTCAACATAGATGAAGAAGAATATGGTATTTACTGAGTAAAACGTTAAATAAAAAAAATTAATCGTTAATCAAAAAGTCTGTAGATTTACAGGGTTTACGACTGTCATAGGCTGGTTTAAGTGATCATATTACACAGTGGAACATTCACCAATTCTACCCATGATTGACAACCACAGTACTCAAATTCTTGAAACTTGTAGATATATTGATTAAACTCGAAACACAGCGTGCGAGAGTCACTAGAACATCTGTGGTGGGATGAGAAAAGCTTTTGTTAAGGAGAAACTCTTTCATTTGTATGTGAGGTCATTTACATACTTGAGAAACACTACTGAATTTCATTTTTAATTTTAATTTAAGCCTTTAATTTGACCAGTTATATATTAATATTTTGAGTGCGTCAAAATACTTGCTCACAAATCCCAATTATTTCCAACTAGGAGTTATTTTTTATATTATCATATTCTTCTAAAAAATCATGTTATAAATTACTCCTAATTGGAAATAATCCTGATTTGTGAACAAGTATTTGGACACATTCAAAATGTTGTAAATTTATTCATTATTTACCTTGGTTTTTACGTACAAGGTTTAAAGATCATTAAATGGATTTTTATTTCTTCCAGCTAAAAGAACATGTATTTCAATATATGTTGGGAACAGGAAAGATTAACTAGTGTGGGTCAATCAGGAACTTCTCAGCATTTGCTCATTGCTGGGAGAAAACCACGTTGCACTCCTCAGGAGAAGCCAGACTGTTGACTATCGTCAACAGGCCTTCAGTTCCACTAGAAGAGGGTTCGGTATTTTATGTCCTAGCTTGGTATCCCATAAATATATGCTACTCCTATTTCTAAGAAATTGGGAAGATTCACGATAATTTTATCACGCTTTATATTCCTGGGTTTTTAACCGCCATTCAAGTTATCTCTCTCGGGCCTTAAGAGGTTTTAAGCGAAAGTAATTTTAGTCTCGTGATTAATGATCCAAATGCTGTAAAGTTTTCAATATACATTTTTATGATGCCGTTAATATTGCTTTAGAAATCATATAATCTCCTAGCTTGTCATAATACTGGGTAATAGAAATGTAACTTTGAATATTGCTTCGAGTTAATTAAGAGTATTTCATAATATTTTAAGACATTTTATATATGGCTTTGAAATATAGCACATGACCGAATTACAACCTGATCCAACCTCACTGATCCAACCTCACAAACATGGCACGATCAGGTATGCCAAATACTTGAAAGTGGTCAGGTGAGGAGTCGTAACAATCGGCGGGTATGTATGAGGAGATGCATGAACGTGGAAGAGGCGAAGAATGTTTGCAAGGACAGAGTGGTGTGGCGCTCTATTCTCTCTGCCTACCCCTGCGGGGAAGCGGCGTGATGGTTAGTTAGTTAGTTAGTTAGTCCAACCTCACTCATAGGTCTACATATTCTATACAATTTGTTTGCTTTGGACTCATTTCAGACGTTTATCCTTTGTGTTGATTTTGCATTTTGCTTTTTACATTGATAAGAAACGTTTGTGAAAACTTGAAAATTGAATTTGAGTTAGTAAGCCTTGCAAATAGTCAGAAAGTAACCCTGTAAACAGTTTTCATCTATGTTGAAATGCCCTGTGAATAATCAGAAAGTAACTCTGTAAATAACCTTTTAAACCTTCTTCATCTATGCTAAGATGTTCTGTAAGTAACCAGAAAGTAACCCTGTAAATAATCCTGAAAACCTTCATCTATGTTGAAATGCCAAAATGTAAAAATGACTTATATGTGGAGAAACCGAGATAATGTCACTAAAAGTGTCAGAAATGAAGACTCTAAGGAGTATATCTGACAAGACTAGAGTCTACGAGATAAAATAAGGAAAATCAGGGTAAGAGAAATAGAAGATGTCGTTAGGTGGGGAAGGCAACGAAGAAGACAATGGTATGCGCATGTAAGGAGAATGCAACCAGACAGACACGGCTAACCCCAAAGTAGACGACTCTTGGGCAGACCACAAAAGAGATGGATTGGCAGCTGGGAATCGACATCGCAGGAGGCTTATCCCTCTTAAAACAGGCCACAAGGCCTACACCAAGAAGTATACAGTTCTAAGTGTATTACACCATTTATAATTTAAGTTACCCATGGTTAAAACATTTTTAAATTTTCTTAAAATGTATTGTGCCACGTATTTCGATGCCTTCTGGATTATTTTAAAACACCGTATGTGAAGCTAAGTCTTAATTTTAGGGTTGGGTCCTTGGGACGTTGTAAAACGAAGAGGGGGTAGGAGCTGTTTCTTATTGTTATTAATATTTATTTTATTATTTTTTATCAGTGGGAACATAGTCAATTAGTAGACATTGCCATTCGAAATGGATGTTATCAATTGAGTATTTTTGTAGTTTTTAGAAAACCTCTGCATTAATTTTCCCAAAAAGTAATGTTGATTCATTGGATGTTTCGAAATATCGACTACCTACAGAATATAATACCTTGTAAGAGGTACATCAAAGGTCTATCCTTAAGCATTGGGCGTAGCTAATGGACCCAGATATATCTAATGATTAAGTATAATGTCAAATTGGTATCATAAATAAATCTTACGATTCGTGTTACGTATTTGGTCCACAAGTGTTTCAGTGAAGAAATTCCACTTGACTTGGACTAACAATTTAGTTACACTTGTCCAACAACCTAAGTAGATTGGATCAAAGATACGTTTTGAAAAATTGCTTAGAATTTATTTGGTTTAGAAATCATTAACTATGTGGGCTCTAACAAAACTGTTCACAACATTTTGAGTGTGTCTAAATTGAAAATCATGTTTTCAATCCGGTTAGGATATTGGTATACACCAAAATAAAAAAGGGTGCTAAATTTGAAAAAATTCTAACTTACTAGCTTACTATCACGCTGCTTCTCCGCAGGGGTAGGCAGTGAAAATAGAGCGCCGGATCAATCTGTCTTTACAAACAATCTTAGCCTTTTTCTTATTCATGCATCTCCTCATACATAATCGCCAATTATTACGACTCCTAACCTGACCACTTTCAAGTATTTGGCACACCTGATTGTGTCATGTTTTTCTCGGTCTTCCACTGCTCCTTTTTCCAATTACATTCGCCTCATAAATTTGTTTTACCGTTCTCATATATATATATATATATATATATATATATATATATATATATATATATATATATATATATATATATATATATATATATATATATATATATATATATATATATATATATATATATATATATATATATATATATATATATATATATATATATATTTATATATATATACATCGCTCACTCCTTTCAACAACGTCATAAATCAAAAAACTTGATTTTTCAGGAGAACGTTTTTAAAGTTTACAATTATAACACAACGCATTAAAAATAAATATCAAGCCACGTATCAAACTTTTTACTGTGCAACAGATCTTTTTAAGTAAAACCTGAAGGTTTTTTCTCCATTTGAAAAATATTTAATAAATTTAAAAAAATAATAAAACAATACCTTTCCTTCAAAATGCAAAAACAACATTTTCTACCCTGTAGCGGGTAAATATTAAGTAAAAAATATGCTTCTTTTGCTGGGATATAGTACATTTTCTGGGCATTCCGAAAACATACACTACTGAAAATTGTCGATTTTTTATTTATGACGTTCTTGAAAGGAGTGAGCGATATATGTAAAAAAAATATATATATTAATGAAATACAAGAAATAAAATATGTAAGAATAATCGTGATATTTATTCTTCTACAGCTGCACGCCCTACCATTGGCCAAATACATTTCTACATTTGATGACGTTACAACGTTTTATAGCTCCACTTATTTATTTATAGTTGGCACTCTCTCTTGGGCGTAACGGCGGAGGATATACCGCCCATGCGTTTACCGCCCCACCCTGTTGTAGATTTATTGCCTGATGATAATTGATGATTTTAGCCAAATAATGACCAATGATGACGATGATTGGGTAACCTAATGATTTATAGACTTATTGATCGCGCCGAATTGTAAGGAACATAAAGAAATTAGGTACGATGGTAGGTAATCCTAATACCGCTGTAAAATGTGTGTATATATTTATTGTAACTGCAGACAGTTGGTAGAATTCCATATTGAATTGTTGGGTAATATATCCAAAAAAAAACAAGGTTTTTTGTTGGATTGAATTCTACATTTAATTATGTATATCTTAAAACGTGACGCGTTTCGTCTTCTTAGGACATAACGTGTTTGATAATGTCCTAAGAAGACGAAACGCGTCACGTATTCAGATATACATAATTAAATGTAGAATTCAATCCAACAAAAACCTTGTTTTATTTTGGATATATTACCCAACAAGTAAAATGTGTGGTATGCTTTTTTTTTACATACTTGTGAAATATCCGTCTTCATAGTGTAATGGTCAGCACGCTCTGCTACCGTTCTTGAGGTCCCTGGTTCGATATAAGGCTTATAGACCATTAAGAGTATTTTTGTTTCTTCTAACCAAATAATTATGTTAATATTTGAGTCTGTGTTGGGAACAGGAGGGATAATCTAGTGTGGGTCAATCAGGAACTTCTCACTTGTTTGGAATCAATCAGGAATTTGCTCATTGATGGGAGGAAACAACGTAAAACTCCTCAGGAGAAGGCGGACTGTTGACTGCCATCAGCAGACCTTCCGTTCCACTAGAAGAGGGTTCGCCATTTTGTGTCCTAGCTTGGTTTATGTTACCAATATCCTTCACTTTTTTTTTATCATGTATGATACCAAGGAAATGATATGATGTTGACTATAAAGGGAAGTTGAATATACTTTGGGGATCATTTAACACCCCAAGACAAGGGAGTGCTCTAACTAACTGTATCAAATTAATTATCTATCATAAAAGGATTACAATTATTACTGTTATTCATTGTCAATTTGATAGACCTCAACATCTGTTCGTAAGCCGAAATTTCGTCCGCAATTTATTTTTTCGTCTCGAATCGATAATGGGCTATTTTTCCTTATTGTGCCACGATCTCCGATCGGCTTGAAGTTTGAAAGGTTTTATCGCCTGAGCTTCGTGTGAACTCTTTAAATTATTATTAGTGAAAGGAATAGGTAATTATCTGTATAAATAAATAATTTTATCTGCTATTTTGAAAGCCTACTGCGGGAATGCGGTTTAAAACGTTTTATAATATCTGTAGAGTTTATCTAAGGATCTATGCAATAAAAAATATGGAGCTTTGAAAGTTAACAATTAATATTATTTAATTTTAAGCTAACCTTGCAGAAACTTGAAATTATAGATTCAGAATAACACGTTGCGTTGAGCTTAATTTTCGAGAACTCGCTCACTCCTTTCAAGAACGTCATATATCAAAATTCGTCAATTTTCAGTTGGGCATGTTTTCGGAATGTCCAGAAAATTTACTATATCCCAGCAGAAGCGGCATATTTTTAACTTAATATTTACCCGCCACAGGGCAGAAAGTGTTGTTTTTCCATTTTGAAGAAAAGGTATTGCTTAATTATTTTTTAAAATAAACTAAATATTTTTCAAATGGAGAAAAAACCTTCAGGTTTTACTTTAAAAGATCTGTTGCACAGTAAAAAGTTCAGTATGTGGCTTGATATTTATTTTTAATACATTGTATTATATTTTTAAACTTTAAAAACGTTCTCCTGAAAAATCGAGTTTTTTATTTATGACGTTCTTGAGCGTTCGTAAGTGAGCGAACTGTAAAAACACAAGTTCTATATTACATACAATGAATTTTTATGAACTTTGAATTTGCAAATACTGACTTGATATTGGGCTTATTTGAATTTGGATATTCCGCATTTTATTTTGGGCCGACATTTAATTTCAAATTAAGGGGGAACTTGCAAACATCCAATTCATTTAATGATCGGCTTATACTCGTATATAAACATATAATATATACTGAAATAAGATTTTTTAAATATATTGTATACTTATTGAAACATATTTTTATAATTTAAAAAAAAAATTGTTTCATTGACTAACCTTTCAATAACTTAATAAAATAAAATAAAACAATATTTTAAGCAATTCATATAAAAATAGTTCAAAATGTTTGCAGAGTAATATTTAATAGCAAAAACAGTTTATTTTGTCCATTTCTGCTTCGTTAACTTTACATACCACTTCTGGATATTGATTTAATGACATACTCAATGATATCTACTAATAAATCAATATTTTCAATTGATCACAGGCAGCATACTTGAATAAATTATATTAAAAAATAATACCCCGTCACTTGAAGAGTTTGCAGGTACTCTTTACATTGGCGTCTCGCACAAAACACTTCGTAAGGTTATGAAAATATCTATAGATACGTTTTTTGTATCTCATTCATATAAGAATATATTCGGTATTTCTCCATTACAAATAATTGTTTGATTACAATAGTGGTATATATACTAACCGGTAACACGATAGCCGTATGTCGAAATATTTACAGGCCTTTGTACTACGAGTATTTTCGCGGTAAAAGGTTCCACTCACGAACCGTTTAGTATTGGCTAGTTTTATATGAGAACTGATGAAAATTTTGGAAGAAAATGTTAAGAAATATATCGTAAAATTTCAGATTTTTTTTTAAATTTAAAGAGAAATATTTGTGTTTTTATCATTTACACAAATATTTCAATTTCATACTATTTTTGTGACCTTAAGCGGCTCATTATTAGAAATAGGTATCAAATTGTGGTAGAGTGGGTTCGAACCGAGAAACTCTGACTCAAGAGTCCGCGACACTAACCAGGGGACAACCCGACACACCCTGCAGTAAAATGCTATCTTGCCTCTATTAGATTAATTAATTAACACCAATCAAGATGGTTAAACAAGATGTAATAGTCCTTCTCACGACCTTATCATATTCCTAAGAATCATACATTTTCTTTAGGGTTGTGAACTGCAATATTTTGAGTGTGTCCAAATTCACGTTCACAAATCACTTTTGTCTACTTAGGAGTTCTTTATATTTACATCGCAACGTACATACATAAAGAAGAATATGGAAGTCTGTGTGTTTACAGGGTTTTTGACCTGACAATATCTTTATCCATATATCGTAGCCGTACAGGAGAAAGTGACCAACTAACAATACGTTAAATGTTCAGGAGGGCCATTTAAGTCACTTTTGCTTGGCAAGAAAATAAAAATCAAAGCAGTTAGTCATATTCAACAAGTTAATAAATTATACTTCCAAGTTTAAAATCCTTTGGGATTTTTTTCAGGGCAATATTAAGCTAGTAAGATATTAAATAGTCGATGGTAACGTTTTTGCAAAAAAAAATCACTTGGTCACTTTCTCCTGTATGACTGCGATATGTTCTTTAATTTTAAGATCATTTAAACTACGTCGTTAAATTTATTTTGCAGGTAATACTTTCAACCAATAGGTACTAAAAGTACTTGACAGTCAATAGGGCCTTTATGTTGATGGAGGTAGGTACTCATTCATATTTACAAACCGTTTGCGATCGTGTTAATTGCGCTTACTAAACAAGTGTCGAGAGTTTTTTTTCCTCTCGCATTGTTCAACTCCCAACTCCGAGATTGTATGGCCAGAAATTCAAGAGTGAATCGCCTGTATTTATTTTTAATATATTTTACATTCGCAATGCTCGAACACCTGTCAATGAAGACGAGAGACGGTATTTAAAGTTTAAAGGCCTTTTATTTGGGCATCGAAATTGAATGCTTTGTTGTTTCTTATTTTTTATTACAAAACGTATTTGCTTTGGAGCATGTGGAACATCATGGTTGGTTGATTATTTTCCATGTCTAGATACTATGTCGTCATTAGCATTTTATATATCTTCATCATTTTAGACTGTTTGTTTCTTCTCCAGTCTGTTTCCATATCTTGAATAGAGATTCAAAACAGTAAAGGTGATTATTTTTCATGTTTAGATACTATTTCGTCATTGGCATTTTATATATCTTCATCATTTTAGACTATTTGTTCCTTCTCCAGTCTGTTTCCATATCTTGAATAGAGATTCAAAACAGTAAAGGTGATTATTTTTCATCTTTAGATACTATGTCGTCATTGGTATTTTATATATCTTCATCCTTTTAGACTATTTGTTTCTTCTCCAGTCTGTTTCCATATCTTGAATAGGGATCCAAAACGGTAACAATTTCAGTTTATTTCATATAATTTTATTTTTCTTATAAATCTGACCTGACTTAAAAGTTGCCAATCACCATGAGAATTTTAATTTTATCTTCAGACACTTTTCATAGTGACTTGGTGCTACAGTGGAACCCCTCTTTCAAGTTTTTTTTTAAATATTGTATATACTCGTCATCTTCTTTCTATGCTACATTTACTTTCGACATTGTTTTGTTATAAATTACTGTATTTCGTATTTCTCTCCCCTCATAAAATGTCCTCATTTTATTTACTTCTTTTTCTTATAAAGGGTCCGCCAAATAACTTTTTTTTTTTGAAAATGCTATAAGTGCTATCGAGTGTAGCTTCGGCTGTGTGGCACGTAGCGCCGTCCTGTTGAAACCAAATGTTGCCAATATCCTCCTCTTCAATTTTTGTGAACAAAAATCCGTTCAACATGGCCCGATAACGATCGCCATTGACTGTAACGGCCACTCCTTGCTCATTTTCAAAGAAAAATGGCCCAATTATGCCTCTGGACCAAAATCCGCACCAAACAGTGACTCGTTTTGGGTGTACCGGCTTTTCAATGTATGCGTGCGGGTTTTCTGTGCCCCAAATACGACAATTTTGCTTGTTTACATACCCGCCAAGATCAAAATGAGCTTCATCCGAAAAGATGATTTTTTTGGCAAAATCGGCATCTTCTGTAAGTCGATCGCAGGCCCACTCAGCGAAGCGAAAACGCATTGGATGGTCAGTTGGCTTCAACTCCTGAACCAATTGGACTTTGTATGGCGTCATACCAAGGTCTTTATGCAAAATTCGTCTCAATGATGTCTCCGAAATGTTCAATTGTTGAGAACGACGGTGAATTGATGTTGATGGCGCTTCACGCACACTTTCTGCCACAACATCGATATTCTCGGGTGTACGCACTGTTTTTGGCTTTTCACGCTTTGGTTTATCGATGAGGATGCCAGTTTCTTTCACTTTTTTCACAAGATAACGAACATACGGAGCTGACGGTGCTTCTCTTCTTCCAAAAACCGTACGCAATTTTCGCACACATTCTGCAACATTACCATGATTTTCAAAGTAATGTCGCAATATTTCCCAGCGTTGTTCAAGCGTATACACAACCATATTCGCTCAGCGGAAGGATAAAACTAATTATCTGTCAAATCAGACATGAGCTAAGTGTTACCATTCACGAAATAAGCACTAGTTGAAAAAAAAAACTTTAGATGGCGGACCCTATATTAGATCTGAAGATCTGTTTTTTACTATAAGAAAGTGACTACTCTTGTGATGTTGACGCTCAGCTATTCTTCCGTCTCTTTAGTGGTCTTCCGGGAAGGTTATGAAGGTTGATTCAGTGGTATCTCGTTAGACGCGATATATGGCATCCTTAATTCATCCATCCTGTTTACACGGTCTCTCCAAAATCTTCTTTCTCTACTCCATAATACGACTTCTTTGGTCTCACAGGTCCGCCTAATATCTCCGTTTGTAATTCTGTCTCTGAGCATCCTCCCTGTAGTAGCTCTTAAGACTTTAATTTCAGTTGTTCTGAGTGTGTGTAGGTTTTTGGTTCTGATTGTGTCGGCTCTGGTCTCCACCGCATACGTCATGATTGGTCATTTCATTAACATTTCATAAAATCCCACATAACCAAGCTTTCTTTTCTTTATATAGTTGTTGTCTATAACTTCTCTCTCTTTTCCCATATGCGTTTTAAAACATCTTCGTTTCGAACTTTTTCATCACGTTTCGAATATTTTAATTTTCTTCGTCTTAGCTTGGGTGAGAGTCCTGATTTCGGCACCATAGAGAAGCAATTAATAAATCTAGCAAGAATATTTTTAAACCCTCAAAATTTTGCTAAATTCAGTATCTTGTCACAATACTTTTTTGTTTTATTAATTTAACAATTTGAGTTTTGAAAAATCGTATTTAATTACTTTTTCTTAATTATCTCCATTATTTTTTCGCGTTTGAAGATCAAAACCTTTCTGGTGTCATTATGTGGATTCGAACTGAGGATCATCAGAGTTATTTCGAAAACTTGGGGCTCCCTGACCACTGGTCTACGATCACTTATTTGCAGACCGTCAAATTTCCTTATTTTCTCTTATTTCTTCACGTCGCGTCGGGATTTGCTTATTAACAAGATTATCGGGTAATTTGTTTACGGACCATGTTTCATAATTATTGTAACCCAGGGTACCGTATTTAGGTTATCTGTACGTGTTCTGATTGGCTCGCGGCACGACTTGGCATCGCGCGTGCGCGAGATTTTCAGATGTAAATTTCTACCATGGAATCTAGATCTAATTTCTGCAAGTGTTCGAAACAGGGTCATCCAAAAAAAAGCGAAATTGCGCATTCGTTTTGTTGGGCGCCATAAATCAAATTCGGTATCAAGTTGAGCGGCCTTCCTATGATATTTAAAACTAAAAGCGATTAATTTCAGTGCCCTATGCATCACTTAGTGTGGGTAAAAGTTCACAGAAGACGTAGAAGTAACGTCTAATTATTTTTTTTGACATTTCATTAAAGATGAAGGAGGAAGCTGGGCATTTACGGGACTGACGATCGTCATAGGCTGGTTTAAGTGATCACTTTACACACGTGTAACATTCACATTATTGACAACCACGAAACTCAAATTCTTGGAAGTTCTATATATATATGAACCAATTTTGAAACATTGTTGTTGAATCACCAGAACTTCACTTTAGACATCTATTGGTGAGATGAAAAGAAGCTTTTTATTGAGCAGAAACTCTTTTATTAGTGTGTCAGGTCCGAATCCTGGATTATAATCACACATATGAGAAACGCCAGAAAATATCATTTTCATTTTTATTATTTAAGCTTATAATTTGACCAGATAATTTATTGACAACATTCTAAGTTCTTAATTCGTTTAAATATAATATATTGTATAGGGGAAAAATAAACTTCTGTGAATTCCAACGAGTACCTATTAGACTCCATTAATTTGTTTTTCTGTCATTGCGAACTTCTTCCACATTCATGCATCTCCTCATACATATCCGCTGATTATTTTGAATCCTAACCTGACCGCTTTCAAGTATTTGACATACCAGATTTTGCCAAGTTTTTCTCGGTCTTCCTCTGTATTCTTTCCAACTGCGCTCGCATCGTAAATTTGTTTATCTGATCTTTCCTTCATTATTTCACCTTTCCATATTTTATCTTCTTTTTAATTATGTTCATCGATGTTTAGGTGTTGCCGAAATAGCAGTTGGTACGTTGGAAGGCGTTAATATATAAGCGTTAATAGCAAAACTGGATCGATTTGTTTGATAATAAGAACCATTACATCAGTTGTAAGTCTCAAACATCCGAATAATGGTTGGGAGAGTAAATCCAATCGATGCGATGGACCAAATCACATTATTATTATTATGTTGGACCTGATAATTCACCACTGATTCGCCATTTTATCAATTCTGAGCATAAACCATAGCAGAATGCGTTAAATTTGCTATTTCTGCTTGTCTTTTAGGAATTGTTTCCGTGAAATTTAATTTGTAGTATGATATTGATATTATATTCCTTTTTTATATTTGTTTTCAACGATCAAACTTTCTGTTTTTTCTAAACATTTAAGAAGAATTACATTACTGGCAGTACATTATAGAGTCCTGGTGTATAGAGGTGAAGTATGGAGTTGTTAAAAGAAGGATGAAAAAGACTGAATGCAGCGGAAATGTGTTCTCTCAGACGAATGTGCAGAAAATCGATACCTAACGATAGCTCGGTAGTGTAAAGGCAAAGGGGTATGTCTGTCTCAGACCAAATTTTACAGGAGAGCAAAAACAAACTTATGAAATTAATTATTTTGTTCGGATGGCATATGTACATATCTACGAAACTAAATAAGTATTGCAACTACAGCTATATCCTTTTGCTAGATTATGGAATACACTATTTTAGACATTTTGTGGAACAAACTTAGAAAATGAAAATTTTGACAGATATACCCGTTTGCCATTACACTACCGAGTTGTTCTATGGTGTAATAAGGAAATAATCCAAGACTGATATTAGCATTATCATTATAATTAAGAAAGGTGTGTTGAGATGGTTCGGACACGTGGAACGAATGAGTGAGGAAAGAACTGTAAAATACATTTATGAGGCATATGTAGTTGGAAATAGGAGCAGAGGAAAACTTGGCATAGTCAAGTATGTCAAATACTTGAAAGCGGTCAGGTCAGGACGCTGAATTATCGTCGGGTATGTATGAGAAGATGCATGAATGTGAAAGAGGCTATTTTTTCCAAACACAGATTGGTGTGGCGTTCTATTATCTCTGCCTATGAAGCGGCGTGATGGTTATGATAAATTTAAGATTACATATAACCAAATAGTACAAATAATTAATTGGACATCGTCACAAAACTTTTTCATTTTATTTTATTAAAAAAAAACAGAATTATTGATTTTATAAAACCAGTTTGGCCATATAAACCTTTTATTAACTTTTATTAGCTAAAATGTTCGAAATTTTATAAACCTAAAAAGGTAATTCTATTCCCTGTCCTTTCCTTTTCTTCTTTTGCTATCACTGCCATCTCCTTTTCTCTGTATCCCATCCTTGTCTCATGTCTCTTCCTTTATATAGACCTCTATTATGCATAGTTGTGAAGAACTATATTTGGTACTCATGATTTTATTTTTAGTATTCTGATGTATCATTTATTGTAACTGTTGTTCTTCCAATAAAAAAAATAATAATAATAATAGTATGTTTTTTTTGCAGGCGCCATAGTGTCTATACAGCGAAAACGTAAGTAGTAACATTTTTTCTAAATTATTTTATTCGTGCTAAAAACCTATCCGTCATACCTTTGTTTCAAATTGATCAAATACAGTCGAACTTGGATATAAGAGAGCTCAAAGGATACTGATATTTTTCTCTATTCTCACTTATTCCACTTGGGAGTTGTTTTTACATTTCATGACATCTCAATATCTGAAGAAGAAAATGAAAGTCTAAGCATTAACAGGGGTTATGACCTATCATATGCTGGTTATGTAAAAGTGATTAATTAAGACGGTCGCCTATGACGCCTATGACGGTCGTCAGCCCCGCAAATGCCCAGACTTCCATATTCTTCTTCATCTTTGATGATATGTCAAAAATAATATGAAAATAACTCCTACAATTGGAGATAATCCAGATTTGTGAACAAGTATTTGGACACACTTAAAATGTTGTAAATATATGTAGGAGTTTGAAAATTTGAGTATTGTGGTTTTCAATCATGGATAGAATAATGAATGTTGCACGTTGTCTTCCACATTCTTCTTCATCTATGTTAAGATTTAAAAATATAACGTTATAATAACTAGTTTGACAATTTGATCCCAGTTGTACCAAGAAAATTAATCTTAAAATCTTAAAAGTAATTTTAATTTCATTAATTTATTCGGCAGTCACTTTGTGGTAAAACCTATTCATTTTTAATAAAATTTTTACTTAGTACACAGTATACGTGTTTGAAAATGATACGGAATGCATCGAAACACGTGTCACGGTAAATTTTAAGAATTAGTGGTATTTACTAAGTAAAATTTTAATTAAGAAATTTTAGTTAGATAAAACAGAAAGCTACTCGTTTCTGAAATCGGCGCATCAAATGTACACAAGGTCATCTCCTTTTTTAAAGCCTAAAGACACAAAAAACAGAGATTTTCAAAGAACGAGTCCACAAGATATATATATATATATATATATATATATATATATATATATATATATATATATATATATATATATATATATATATATATATATATATATATATATATATATATATATATATATATATATATATATATATATATATATATATATATATATATACACATATATATATATATATATATATATATATATATATATATATATATATATATATATATATATATATGTATATAAATATATATATGTATATATATATATATATATATATATATATATATATATATATATATATATATATATATATATATATATATATATATATATATATATATATATATATATATATATATATATATATATATATATATATATATATATATATATATATATATATATATATATATATATAACATATCCTTTCGCAGGTATGTATTTGTATATGTATACAAGTAATCGCTCCATGAAACCTCCATATAAAATTATCATAAATATTACCATACCTTGCTTCATCGTGCATTATGGCGCAATCGATCGAAGTGGGATGGGTAGATGGCCAGAAGAGACGAGAGAGAGAGAGAGAGAGACAAGTATATTCTCGACCAATGCGTGTTAATTTATACGTGACAAGGTTTATGATCTTCTAAAATCAAGTTGCATATCATTGGCCAGTTTTTCAACCTATGCTTTAAATTCAATATCTCCTTCAAACGTAGATCCTGATTTGATTTCCGTAAATTCATAAAAAAATGTCTCGAAAAGGGATTTGGACATTTATTTATCTGATATCCGATAAAGGAATAAATATTTTTTAATTTTAATTTTATTTTTTAACATCTCAATAAAAATGAAGAAGAATATGAAAGTCTGGGCATTTACGAGGCTTACGAAATTCCCAGACTTCCATATTCTTCTTCATCTTTGTTGAGATGTAAAAAATTAACATGAAAAAATAACTCCTCTATTTAAAGATAATTCAGATTTGTGAACAAGTATTTGGACACCCTCAAAATGTTGTAAATTTTTAATTTCATTAATTTATCTTATATCCGATAAAGGAATATACTTTTTTTAATTTTCATAAATTGATTCGGCAGTCACTTTACATACGGTGTTTGAAAATGATGCGGAATGCATCGAAACACGTGTCACAATAATTCAATATTTAGTTATTTTATTTATTATTGCAGGTTTAGTTTATTTCAAAGATTTAAAGAAAAGGTGGTATTTACCAACTAAAATTTTAATTAAAAATATTTTTTAAATATATTATACATATATGAAAACAAAATTGCCTTAAAAGCTTCATAATCAGAATATTTTGAGTGTGTCCAGATACTTGTTCACAAATCTGTTTTTTTCCACTTGGAAAGTATAATATAATAACTTCTAATAACTTTTAAGTGGAGTAAACTCAGATTTGGACACACTCAAAATGTTGGGATTAAATATTTTCTTATTAAGAAGAATATGGATTTCTGGGTACTTCCAGGGCTTACCTTGGACCTGTCATAACCAGCCTATGACAGGGCATAAGCCCTGTAAATACCTAGACTCCCATATTCTTAAAAACTCTAAAATGGAAAAAAAACAGATTTGTGAACAAGTCCTACTTGGAGACACTCAAAATGTGGAAAAAATGTAGTCCAGACCTAGTTTGAACTAATTTACTCTGTTGGCAATTATTAATTATATATTTTTAATCAATTATAATTTCTTAATTTAATCTGACTTGCTTGCTGTATCTAATACTAATAACATCGAATGAAGAAAATAAATAATGATCTGATATTCAGACCAAAAATATCGTGATGTTAGGTCAATAAATTATCGACGTCATTGTTATTTCTTAATAATAATACATATAAAATGTACAAATTGTAGTAGAGGTAGACTATGCTATTTTTCGATTTTACATAAATCTTACGGTTCGTGATAAAACGTTTAAAATTGTGTATTTACATAATCTCGAGATAAAAATTGTTAACGAATAAAGAGTTTACGTATTCGTGGTAGCCTGGGTGTGACTAAAATCAATAGTAAGGTAGATGAATGGCAATTGAGATGGTATGGGCACATAGGACCTAGAGAACTTAAACATATTATAAACCAGGCGATCGCCATTGATCTTCTTCGAAAGACATCGAGAGGAAGACCAACAAATTCATGGATGCTACAGAAAGATAACACGATTCGAAGTCATGGCCTAGGTGACGTTGTATATTATAGAAAGACCTACAACCTGAGGACGAGGAGAGCTGACCCCAACAGTACACAAAGACGATACGTTGGGCCATCCTATAGCTAGGAAGTAATCATACACCTAAGTAACTTTTCTGCTAACTTAGAATCAAGGAAATGTATAAACTCATGCCTCTAGCGAGATAGCGAGTGTTTTTGCCTAGAATTTTCACTCATGAATGACATGAAATTATAGTAACTTTAAACATAAAGAGTAAATCCACTCACGAGTAGGCATAGGCTATGAAACTTATAAAGTTGAAGCCTGAGTAGGGACATGATAAGCGGTGTTGCATAAGCCGTAGCTAGATTTCAGAGTCACTTGGACGTTAGGTTATTCAATAAAAACTAGCTAGGAAGGAGAATATTGACATAACAATGGTTCATATTTGAATGAACGATAAACTTGAGTAGTACCTATGTAGAAAGGAGATGCATGAATATGAAAGACGCGAAGATTGCGTGCAAAGGCATATTGGCGTGGTATTTTATTCCCTCTACCTACCCCTGCAGGAAGCGGCGTGTTAGTTAGTTAGTTACTACTACTACTACTACTACCATCACGCCGTTTCTCCGCAGGAGTAGGCAGAGAGGATGGAACGCCACACTCTTCTGTCCTGATATACACTCCTCGCCTCCTTCACATACATCTAGTCATACATGCCCTCCGATTACGCAGACTTTTGACACCGCCAGATTTTAGGTTCTGATTGATCTGATCGTGCCAAGTCTTTTTCGGTCGTCCACGTTCTGTTTTCCCTCTCACATTCGCCACATATATTTTCTTAGTCATTCTCTCGCTATCCATTCGCTCCACATGTCCATACCACCGCAAAGAACTCTTCCTAATCTTTTCAATTATTCCTCGTTCAGCCTTACATTCCTTTCTTATATCGTCGTTTTTAATTCTGTCATACAATGATTTTCCACACATTCGTCTGAGGGAGCGCATTTCAACAGCGTTCACTCTGCTTTCATCCTTCCTTTGCCAGTTCCATGTTTTGCTTCCATACATTAGTGTCGGTACTAGCACGCCGTTGTGAACCGCTAGCTTGGCTTCCATGGACATATTCTTATTCCCAATCACTCTGTTAAAAGCACCATTTATTCTATTCCCTGCATATGTTAGTTAGTTAGTTGTTTATAATTTTAACTTAAGCGTTAATTGCTTCTATAACATCCAAGTTTAATGGAAGATGAAAATCCGGCCCGACGATTTCTCTATTGGAATTTAGTATGAATATCACAGCCAGTTGTGTCGACGCAGGAATGCCGATAATTATTTGTGATTTGATTTGCATTCTGTGTGTTTGCCTGTATTAGTGATGTAATGGTGAAATGTTTAGCCTATTTGAATAAACAATTATGCAGATTCAAGGCGTTTGGTTTTAGATTACAGCAATTGCAATTGAAACTGTATTCAATGCTGCATTTTCTTCCTACGGAGAAACAATGACAGCCTACGAGATTTTTGGTTCCTGTTGCAAAATGGAATGATTAAAACTAGATGAAAAAGAATATGAAAATCTGGATATTAACAAATAAAAGCCCAGACTTCCATATTCTTCTTCATCTACGTTGAGATGTCATAAAATAGTGTGAAAATAATAAGAGATAATCCAGATTTACGAACAAGTATTTGGACACACTTAAAATGTTGCTGTCGATAATTTTTATCTCAGCCTAGCATTCTTTCCTGATTTCACCATTCGAACATCTATCATATATAGTTTTGTCGCAAATTCGTCTGAGGAATCGCATTTCGACTGCATTCACAGCCTACTTCCATCCTTCTTTTGCCAATTCCATGTTTTGCTTCCACATATCGGTAGTGTAAAGGCAAAGGGGTATATCTGTGTCATACCAAATTTTACAGGAGTGCAAAAATAAACTTTTGAAATTAAATAACTCATTTGTTTTATGTATTTTTATATGTACATATATCAATGAAACGAAATAAGTATTGCAACAACAGCTATATCCTTTTGGCAGATTATAGAATACACTATTTTAGACGTTTTGTGGAACAAACTTAGAAATTGAAAAATTTGACAGATATACCCCCTTGACATTACACTACCGATATAAGGGTGGAACCAAAACTCCGTTGTGTACCAATATCTTTAGGTTATTTGTTTGATTTATTTTAACATAATACTTACATAAATCACATACTTATATGTAATATTACCGATGAGTATTTTTCATTACTCATTTTGGGATATGGGATTAAGGATAACAAGACTGAAAAACAGATAAGAAAATAACAAACAAGAAAACACAGAGCAAATGGAAAATATAAAGCTATAAAAGGTACAGTAAATAGTCATATAAAAAAATAAGGCAAGAAGCATGTTTAAAGAAAAAAAGAGAAAATATAACTAATCACTAACACAAATATCCTTCCAAAAAGTATTTTTTTAGTTCATTCATTTTGGATTCCTGACTGGATTCAATTTTATATATGTCAGACACCTGGTTAATTTGGGTATAGGCAATATATTGTAAGGACCTTACTCCAAACTAAGTTGAGTTTATTGGCCCCACATGTATTTGGTCATGTCCTCGTGTAATGTAATGTAAAAATGAATTCTCTACAACATTTTGAGTGTTTCCAAATACTGGTTCACAAATTTGGATTATCTCCAATTAAAGGAGTTAGCTTTCATAATATTTTTGACATCTCATCAAAGATGAAGAAGAATATGGAAGAATATTTCTCATCTCACCAATAGATGTCCCTAGTGAAGTTCTATTGATTCAAGAACAATGTTTCTAAATTGGTTCATATGTATAGAACTTCCAAGAATTTGAGTAGTGTCGTTGTCAATAATGGGTAGAATTGGTGAACGTTAGACATGTGTAAAATGAACACTTAAACCAGCCTATAACAGTCGTCAGCCCCGTAAATGCCTAGACTTCCATATTCTTCTTCATCTTTGATGAGATGTCAAAAAATAATATGAATTTGTCTGTTAAAAATTGGTTATTTTTATTAATAATAGAAGTCTAAGCTGCTTGGGTCGTTTCCAACTCCACGACCTTTGACATTTGTCCATTTAATTATTGAGACGAATAGCTGTTTTCAAAACTTGGCGTACTTTCCCAATCCCGATAGATTACTTAACCAAGAGGTGACACTCGACGACAAGGCCACACAAATTAGGAATTTTGGTCACTCGGATATCATGGAATTTGTTCATGGCTTTATTTACTTTATCGAGGCTAAATTGTACCCAAAATAATAATGAGAATGATTTTTTTTTTACAAAATACATATTTAAATTATACAAAATAGTTGGTAAATATTCAATACATTTCAAATATAACGTTTCTACCTCTCTTATAAAGTAGATACTTGTGTTTAGAGAGGGAGTTCGTTTTACAATTTTTGTAAAACGAACACGTTTTTGAATGTTACACGTGTGTAAAGTGATCACTTAAACCAGCCTATGACGGTCGTCAGCCCCGTAAATGTCCAGACTTCCATATTCTTCTTCATCTTTGATGAGATGTCAAAAAAAAAATTCTGATATAATAATAATAATATGAAGTAAACGTAAAGGTACCTACATAAATAAGTTATTTTATGATCTCGTTCGTATTTATTTCAAACTTACATACCCTTAGATTTTATCGTCCACCTCCGTAGTGTAATGGTCAGCACACTCGTCTACCGTCCAGGAGGTCCCGGGTTCTATTCCCAGGAGGGATCAAATAAATATATGTGATTTTTTCACTCTAATATTTATTCAATATTACCCTGGAATGGTACCTGAAGTGGAGGGCTGATCACCTTTCCTTCATGTGCTAACGATCTGTGTTTATATGATGCAGTGCCCTATGCACCATTGGGTGCGGATGAGGGTTGAATAAGAAGATATGGAAAAATAAAAAAGGACATTTACAGGGTATATAAGTGATTTTTTCACTGTAATATTTATTCAATATTATCCTGGACGGTACCTAAAGTGGAGGGCTGATCACCTTTCCTTCACGTGTTAACGATCTGTGTTTATGATGCAGTGCCCTATGCACCATTGGGTGCGGATAAGGGTTTGAAGAAGAAGAGATTAGAGAAGCTTTAAACCAGGCTTCGATCGATGCCATTTTTTTTACTTATGTTTGGTTTGATTATTTACTGTTAAAATTGTAGGATAATGCGCTTGTTTGACTAAATCATCTGACTGAACTTCGTGATTTGTCTATCTAAATATGTTTGTTTTCTGCCAAGAATCGTTTTGTTTCTTTATTAAATGAATAGAACTGTCATTGCAATATTGACATCTGTTATTTTAAAAGTCTTGACAGCTACAATAGGAAAAAAATGTACAATATTCAACCATGTTTTGGAACGCCTCGAGTATTGAGTTACGCATTTCCTGAATTAAAAAAAAGTATTTCATGAATCATTGGAGAGGAGACACTTTTTACTAAAAAGGTGGCTTTTTACGAGAGAAGTCTTCTTCTTTAGCCTTTTGTCTTCCACTGCTGGATATAGGTCTCTTCCGTATCCTACCATTTTTTTTCAGTCTGTTGCCGTTTGCAGCCAGTTTCTGCTCCCCACAGCGGCTCTGTCGTCAGACCATCTTGTTTGAGGTCTTCAGACGCCTCATTTATTCTCCCAAGGGCTCCATCTTAAAATTTTAGGGGTCTTTCTTATATCATTAACTAGAGAGGTAAGGTGTAGAAACTTGCACAGAAAGCAAAAATGAATAAAAGTGAAATTTACAACATTTTGAGTGTGTCCAAATACTTGTTCACAAAATCTGGATTATCTCCAATTACAGGAGTTATTTTCATATTATTTTTTTGACATCTCATCGAAGATGAAGAAGAATATGGAAGCCTGGGCATTTACGGGGCTGACGACCGTCATCGGCTGGTTTAAGTGATCACTTTACACACGTGTAACATTCACCAATTCTACCCATTATTGACAACCACACTACTCAAATTCTTGGAAGTTCTATATATATGAACCAATTTAGAAACCTTGTTCTTCAATCTCTAGAACTTCACTAGAGAAATCTATTGGTGAGATATAAAGAAACTTTTTACAACACTCAAAATGTTGTAAATAAATTATCTGGTCAAATTATAAGCTTAAATAATAAAAATGAAAATGGTATTTTCTGGCGTTTCTCATGTGTGTGATTATAATCCAGGATTCGGACCTCACATACTACAGTAATATAAGAGTTTCTGCTTAGTAAAAAGCTTCTTTATATCTCACCAATAGATGTCTCTAGTGAAGTTCTAGTGATTCAAGAACAAGGTTTCTAAATTGGTTCATATATATAGAACTTCCAAGAATTTGAGAAGTGTGGTTGTCAATAATGGGTAGAATTGGTGAATGTTACACATGTATAAAGTGATTACTTAAACCAACCGATGACGGTCGTCAGCCCCGTAAATGCCCAGACTTCCATATTCTTCTTCATCTTTGATGAGATGTCAAAAAAATAATATAAAAGTGAAATCGGTTAATTGAACCTATGTAATGTTGAAAGCCTTGTTAAATTAGAATTCCAAGAATCATTCTAGGCAGGTCTCGTTTCGTAATAAAGATGAGCGATGTGCAGAGCAAATGGGTTTTAGCCAAAGGTATGAATATTGAATACGTTGCCTGTACGCACAGTGGATACTGGGTCAGATCAGAAACAGAATGTCACACAGCCATTTCGTGGATATCGAATCGCATTCTCATTATTAATTCCACAATCGCTCCAAATATAGGCATTCCCTCACGTGTAAGGCATAAAGTGCACAGACGCTCGAGGAATTTATGAAGCCCGTTGACACAAATGGGCTGTTGAGAAATATGATGCAGGGTAATCGCTGGTTTGCGCTCATATTCGTAATTTGCGCACCGCTGATGGCCACTTTCTTTTTTTATGACAATATGTGCATGCAAGTGGAGTTTTGCATCGTGTAACTGCGTGTTTTCAGTTCGCGAGGGCTTATTCTGCGGGAAGTATTCTACATAATAAAAGAATTTGGGGTTATTCTTTCGTTGAGTTATTGGGGGCAGTTAGTAAAATTTGGAATTTATTATTAGATTAAAACCAATATTTTTAGCTTTTCCACAAAAAAAAAAAAAAAAAAAAAAAAAAGTGGAAAAGCTAAAAATATTGGTTTTAATCTAATAATAAATTAAAAATGCAATTCCATCACGAAGTGTCAGTGGATAATATAAATCTATTAAAATTTGGAACTAAAGTCAAGTAAACTCTCTGACGAATGTGCAGCAAAACGATGTAAGATAGTTATTCGAATAGTGATATGAAGAAAGAATGCAATGCTGAGATAAAGCATTATCGATAAAATTAAGAAAGGTGTGTTGAAGGGTATGGACATGTGGAACGAATCGATAAAGAAAAACAGTAAAACAAATTTATGATGCGAACGTAGAGGAAAACTTGACACGATCTAGTATTTCAAAAACTCGAAAGTGGCCAGGTTTATAAAGTCGGAATAATAGGCGGATATTGTTTGCAAATACGGATTGGTGTGGGGTTCTTTTCTCTCTAGTTACTAAAATGTAGCGAACCCAATACGATATCTTCTGTAACAGCTATTTTTTTTGTTGATAATGCAAGTAAATGAAAATGCAGTTAAAGATAAAGAGCATACAAATGCAATCAATAAATATCTTAGCGTTTTTGAGCCGGAGAAACAATCAAATTCGGGAATTTGCAAGCATTATTGAAAAAATGCAGAGCTAATGAATCCTCAGGTTTCCTTATAATGTACAGATCCAATAACTCTAAGCCAGCGATATGTACGTATTGTTATGGAAGACAAATAAATAATTTTGTCCGTAAAGTTTGGCTTTGGGAAGAGCACTAATGTGAAGAATGAAGCCTATGGTAGTATACTAGTGATAATTTTAGTATTTCCAGATTATTTAGAAAAACTGAATTTATACTTAAATGCATAGTCCAACGTGAATGTAGTATAGGAAGAAGACGATTATTCGAGCTAAAAACTCGAGAGTGGTCCACTGTAGCACTATGTCGTTGTTTAAAGTGGCTGAAGACAAAATGGAAATTGCTATAATGATTGTCAACCTTCAACGTAGAGTAGCACAATGTAAAGAAGAAGATACTTAAAACAAAGAATAGAATTTCAGTTCATAGGTGAGTTGGGTAGCTAGCTTTGGATCCTTGTTTGTTTCTATTTCAACCTTCTTGTTTCCATGTGATTGTTTCGGTCTCTTCAGCAGTAATTCCGTAGAATTATACTAACCACAATAGATAATTATAATAACCACAATAACAAGAAACTCCTACTGAGGTTGCATTGTGATGAAACACACCAACACATGGATTCCCGGGCTCGGAGTTGAACATCACATTCGTGACTGTTACGCGACAGGGCATGACCACGACGTTTGCCAATCACGATTTCAGAATGAAGGACATTAGGCATGAGACGACCTACCGCAACCGGCCAAATTGGCAAATATTAGAAAACGCATGACACTAAATGCCTCAACTGCTCACATAATAACAGTGTTCACTGTCCACACATGTGACAAAATAATGAAGAGAGAAAACACTAACACGTTTCACATACGTATATACCATACTCGAAGTATTTATGAGATGTTCACGGTGATAATTACTCAATAGTACAAGTCTTTTTGTGTTCTGTCATTCAATTAAAATGTATACTTTCCTCCTCTGAAGCGCAATGTAACAAGTTTTGTTACCATGAGGTCTCAGGATCGATTCGCATCGGGGTCAAATGTTTTATTTTATTTTAATGTCAACCAAGGCTTTGTGCCTGAAGAGTAGGTTTGAAAGACTTTGTGTCCATGTAAAAAAAGATGTGCATTTTTTTGCGCCAACTTTATCGTATATACGAATGCAACCAGATCCTTGGATGTACGAGAGAATATATTTCATAGAACACAGAAATTAATCGAGTTATAATTATTTATTGGGAAATCAATAAATAGGAAAAAGAGGATAGCTACAATGGCTAGAGCAGTTGGGGTTTGCAAAGCAGTACTCGTACAAGCATGTGTATGAATCCCATGAGATGAAAATATAATGTTTGTACAGTTTACAATCACAATAATATTTCATCAATCTGTTGCATCAATCTGTTTCATCATCTGTTACATCAATCTCCATGTACCAATTGATCCAGAGAAGGTTAAATTTAAAATTACATATTTTGTTTGTGTGTAGATTCATTTTATGATCATTTTTATACTTGGGTGTTCATAACAAATGTTTTTGGTTGATTTGATACTTTTTTTGTAAAATAAAACTAGAACTTTCTTTTACTACTTGGTACTTTTCTCCTACCGGTTTTGAGTAGAACATTGTCATAATCAGAGATAAATATGTGCGGGATAAACAGTACATGTTTATCCCTGATGAAGACAAGGTTCTTGCCGAAACCGTTTGAAAAAAGTAAAAATAAAAAAGTAATTAAAAACAAAGATATTTTTTTATTTTATAAAGTTACTAAATATACTTACCTCCATTTCGTTTGTCGCACTTACTGCAATGAGATTAACAGAATTTATTTATTTTTAATTGCGACATACTACTAGCGACGCAGTTACGCTAGACTGTGTACACAAATGACCATTCTTCATTTCATGTTACTTTTTTCCATTTCGATACGCACTTGTCGCTTTTTTTATCGTTGACGTCAAACTTGTACTAGCTGCATTGGCTATTGGACATTGGATATTCGTACTATTTACCTTATTATTATTTAGCTTAACCCATTGTGGACTGACCGTATGTGTTTTTGTAACGGTTGGCCCAAAACTAAGAGCGTAACGCCAGATTTTTTTCCTCACTGACACTTCGACACTTGTCAGATTCGGCGCGCGTAATTAGGCACGCCAATGTCATTCCTTACTTTGGCTATTTTCATTAAAATTTTCTTGTTTTAACGTGACGAAATGACCGTCCATAACATTTCGGACCTTTAGTGTCAATTTGAATAACACAGATAGTGAAATCTTTTCACTTTTGAAACAATTTTTTTCTTTGTGCTTCCAGTATGCGTTCAGGTCTTCGTTCAAGATTCTTGACTCTTGATTAAGCATAAAATTAATATTAATTATGTTATTTTTTACCTGTTATATAATTTTCAATTCCGTAAGTCATCGTCTTCTTCGTTTTCCTTTTCGCAACAAAAACACCGTATCCATTTTGACCTAATCAGAATTTTCGACACGGTATAAATTTGAGAATTTCGTCCTTATTGTAGGGCACGTACGTAAAAAGTAATCATTTTTCTTTCTTAAATGTACCTACATTTTTACAGTTTTAGTTCATTTCGTCATGTAAACAATTTTTTTTTAATTTTCCATGGACCGATATGGTCAGCAACGCGAATGTGCTCCAAAGAGCAAGAGTAGGAAGACAAAATTGCTGACTGATATCAAGGTCTGAAAGGTGTCCTATCTGGGGCATGTGCTGAGAGGAGACAAGTACGAGCTATTGCACCCAATCATAAAAGGCAAAATAGAGGGTCGACAAGGTGTGGGCAGAACACAGATCTCCTGGCTCCGGAATATACGAGATTGGACGGGGATCAGGACCGTCGAGGCGCTGTTTAGAGCTGCCCAAGACGAGGACAATTACTCTCAAGTGATAGTCGATGTCAGGGGGACCTGACATGACACGCACAGAAGAAGAAACAATTTTGTGGTTTGGGCCATCCAAGTCAGACATTTTACTGACAGTTTTCTGAAACTTTGTTTTAAATCTAATCATGTGAATTTGTAACTAGCTGTACCCGATCCGTTGTTGCTGTGCTCGGTCTGGTTTAATGGAAAAGAAAAACAGAAATCACACATTCATAATACAATATGTTTTATTTCACAAGCATTGTGAGGCAATGAAAATATTAAAAACTAAGAAACAAAAATGCAACCGAAAACATTGAAAATGCTTAGTGGCATACGTTATTGCGCGACATCCTCTTACGTTCAACAGATGGCGCTGCCATCACGGTAAAAAAACCGTTTATAAAAAAACATGCTTTCACCTGTCACAGGTATTTAAAAAGACGCGCATATTTCAATGCGATGTTGTGTCAAAATATCGCAGCAATCGGTGAGTAACTTGAGGACATTTAAGATTTTGAACAAATCAACAGCTACTATTTTATTCGTAAAGTTCATTTAATTGTTTAACATAGTTTTTTTTAAAATAATACAATCGCAACGATTCAACTGTAAATCAATTATAATTACTCTTTTTTACAGCTATTTTTTAGTCAAACCTTTGTACCGATTCCGTTTCGATTTCATTTTTAAACCAAAACCGTCTCGAATCGCGCGCAATATGTTATTTTCTTGTTTTCAACTGCGAGTGGGTTACATCTTTCACCGCCGCTTCCTTTGTAAAATTTCCGTTTCGATTTCATTTGGAAATATTATAGCGACCGTTACGAATTTCGTGAAATGCGTTCCGTTTAAAAGTCGACTAATCACCGCGCATTGGTGCGTCCGTATTAGTGAAAGAAAATGGCCAGTAATTTGGTTTCACGCTTGTTAAATGCTAATATGAACCGTTATTTTTTTTATCACTCCGAGACAAGCTTCGGATTGATTCGGATTTTTGTACAGGGTGGCGCAAAATCAATCACACTATCGGAAGATGTTATAATTTTTTACAAATGTGGAGGTCCTCACCAAAAAGTTGAATTTCCAATTTCGCACAAAAAATCCTTAAAATCCAAATCTGTTCAGTTTACCGTATTCTATCGAAATCTTAATTAAATTTGCGGCAAAACGTTACCAATCCCGTGTTAAACCAATATGAAATCATTAAATCGCACCAAAACGTAACAATTCTACAAGCTAGAATTCCTGATAAAAATAATTTACAGTAGAAATGTGTCGTTTTGGTGAGGACCTCCATAAATGAAGGTTAAAAAATATGCAGTTATAATATGGAAATATTGTATAACAGTATAACAGAATACAACAGAGGGAATGGGTGTCATAATATACAATGATGCATGAAAACTGTTCCAAGAAGTACATATATAAATATATATTTCGCTCACTCCTTTCAAGAACGTCATAAATCAAAATTCGTCAATTTTTAGTTGTGCATGTTTTCGGAATGCCCAGAAAATGTACTATATCCCAGCAAAAGCGGCATATTTTAAACTTAATATTTACCCGCTCTAGGGCAGAAAGTGTTGTTTTTGCATTTTGAAGAAAAGGTATTGTTTAATTTTTTTTTAAATAAAATAAATATTTTTCAAATGGAGAAAAAACCTTCAGGTTTCATCTCAAAAGATCTGTTACACAGTAAAAGTTTAATAAGTGGCTTGATATTTATTTTTAATACATCGTATTATATTTTTAAACTTTAAAATCGTTCTCCTGAAAAATCAAGTTTTTTTATTTATGACGTTCTTGAAAGGAGTGAGCGATTTATCATTGTGATTGATAGAAGTAGGTGTACTAATCGTATATTTCAAACTATAATATTAACATTCTTTATACATGTGGCGCAAAATTGATCACCCTATTAGAATATGTTATAATTTTCGCAAATGGCGTCGTACGTCAATCATATTTGACACTTGTGAACTAGACAACTGCAGTGTACAAATAGATTGAAAAAAAAGGGCACAAATGTATATCAACACTGGCGGCAGACACTTGACAGATATCATCTTTTCCACTTAACAGAAAAAATCGTAAAGATCCAAATAAAGATTCCCACCACTCAAAATCATTTTATTTATTAAGTAAAAAAAGTTATTCAAAAACAAAATTGTATGATTAGTTTGTTTATACACTGCAGCTTGAACGTGGTCAGGTTAGGAGTCGTAACAATCGGCGGGTATGTTGAAGGAGATGCATGAACGTGGAAGAGGCGAAGAACGTTTGCAAGGACAGAGTGGTGTGGCGCTCTATTCTCTCTGCCTACCCCTGCGGAGAAGCGGCGTGATGGTTAGTTAGTTAGTTATTTATATACTGCAGCTGTCTAGTTAACAAATATCAAATACGATTGACGTATGACGCCATTTGCAAAAATTATAACATCTTCCGATAGGGTGGTTAATTTTGCGCCACCCTGTACATCGCGGAGTCAGTCACGACAGATTCGCAACAGTTATCTGCGGATTTTATTTTCTATTGTCGCGTGTCATGTGCAACAGATGGACAGAGGCGTCGACAAGGTAATATTGATTTGAAAATAATTTCTTTACAACATTGTAATCGAATGAGTTGGTATTGGACTACTGCGAGTATCGCATAGTCTCTTTCTTGCCAAACTCTATAGGTAAGGATTCCATTTAATCAAAACGCTAATCGAACAAAATAATCGAATAAGCTCGTTTACAGGCTATGCGATACTACCGCTAGTATCGCATAGCCTTTTCTGTGCGAAGCTCTGTATGTAAGGATTCCGTAGAAAAACATTTGCTCAAAATGCAAATCAAACAAATAATGCATGATAAGCCAGTTGTATGAATAAAGATAAAAATTATTTATCTATAAAAATGAATCACTTGTATAAGACCACTTTTGAGTTTACTAATGTAAACACAACTATTATTTTTTGACATCTCATCAAAGATGAAGAAGAATATGGAAGTCTGGGTGTCATAGGCTGGTTTAAGTGATCACTTTACACACGTGTAACATTCACCAATTCTACGCATTATTGTCAACCACACTACTCAAATTCTTGGAAGTACTATATACATATATGAACCAATTTTGAAACATTATTCTAAATTTAAAACATTGAAATATAATATGAAAATAACTCCTGTAATTGGAGATAATCCAGATTTTGTGAACAAGTGTTTGGACACACTCAAAATGTTGTAAACACAACTAGTTTCGAAAACTACAGATGTTCTCGTCAACAGGTGAATATACCAAATGTAAACAACATACTGTTTGAAAATACGAATGAATCTGTTGAGGAGAAATCTATAGTTCTCGAAACTAATTGTGCTCACATTCATGAACTCGAAAATGTGGTCTCTTGGAAATAAACCACAATGTAAATGTGGTCTCCTGGAAATAAACCACAATGTAAATGTCAAATCATTAATTAATATTATAGCTAGATTCAAATCAAGTACTCTTACTTTATAAGAAAGCCATAAAGTTTTTTCTACAATATATTTACATTTGCCTTAGGAGTCACTGAGAAATCTATAATACCCGTTACATATTGTGCATGTTCACTTGAAATGCATTTTTTCTGCATGACTGCGTTAATTTGTTATTTTCATTTCACTCTCTTTATTTTTGTACGAACGTAATTGCATAGAGAAAAAGTTTGATTATTATTATTTTTATACCTTCTACTTCTGCTGTTATAACTGTCCGATGTGCAAAATTTCTGGGTGACTGGTTTCGATAAGTTGCATCGGCTTACATTTTTCCAATAACAGTATCTCTAGTACAACTTGATTCCGATTTTCTAATAGACTGGGTATGTTCTGTATTATAAGAAAAAACATTTAGTATTTCAGAAACTATCATCATTTCCCCTTTTCTATCTCATCTGAGAGAATCTTTGTCTTATTTATTGTCACTTTAGGTCCAGTACTTTCTTCTTCAGTCTCCAATCTCACATTTCTTTACTAGTTCTTTTTCCGCTTTATCAAGTGCTTTCTTAAATTTTCTGGACCTTGACAATCACCATGCCCTCAGCCTACCTGTTTAGGGCTATCTTTAACAGCCCCTGGACCTTCCAATCCCAGTTTGATCGCATACATTTTGAATACAGGACAAATGGCTTCCGTCAATATTATCATGCCCTGAAAATTTACTCAATCAGTAGCAGTAAGGTTTTCAGATATGCTCAGATGTCATCCGACCAGCGGGTAGTTTTGTCTGCCTGGGTTCTTGCTACCAGTTTTTTTAGCAAAATTTTACAAAAACCTGAAAAAAGATGTATTCATTACTTATCACTCACAGCTCTTCATTAAACCTCTGATTGTCAATCTTAATTTAAAATTTTTATCATATTTGGGGCTTTAAGTTTATAATCTTTCAACCCAGCGTTATTAACCATATTTCAACCATTATTCATTAATTATCAAGCGTGCATTAAATTTCACAGTTTGATGTTGATATGATCAAATCCTTTCTTTTTCATAGCCTACCATAATATGGTCCCAATTAACTAATTGCCCCAGTATTAAGTCTATAAAGTATCACCCTGATACTTTTATCATTAATTTGATTATAACCCATGTCTAAATTTGGTATAATTTACTCTAAACATTTAATTATCTTCAAAAACGCACTTACCCGCTAAGGTTAAAAAAATACCAAAATGTCAATCGCCCGTTTACGAACTGTTATTTAACTGTTAATTACTCGAATAAATATTGTTTGCAGTAAAACACCTCTAATATTAATATCATTGCGCCTGTTTGCTAGGAAGTTTTTTTCAACCTTCAATCGATTTCAAATGCGTACTTTAAATCATACCAAAAAACATGTTGAATGTTGACTCATTTAAAGTGAGTTTAAATTTGTTTTGTTTTGTTTTTTTTCCTGAAATTATTGTTGGCTTTGATAAGTTTAGTATTATAGGAGAATAGGTTAGTTATATCGAATTTCCTTCACGCTTTTTGTTTTGGCAAATTCACAATGGAATATGGAATCATTTATTGGATTCTAAATTAGGTGCAGCCATTATTAGAAACTTGGATAATGCTGTTACAAATGGCGTTTCCTTTAATCTCAATAACTACAATACACAAATTTCGTCACCAAATTTGATCCTACGATAAAGTAACTTTATGTTTTTTGATCATTCTGCCAAGGGTAGACGAAGAGGATATAGTGCCAGTAAGGATAGATAGATGATGACAAAAGTGCTTGACTGGAGGCCTAGAACAGAACGAAGAAGCGTGGGTACAAGTAGCCAGAGACCCTCGGTCGCAAATCCCCGATTTTTTTAAATTAATGCTTAAGAAACATGTTTTTGATTTTTTTAAAAACATATCGGTTATGCCGTTTTCCGGTAAATAGAGAGCCTACTGTATCCATCATTCATTCATGTTGTGTCTTTGAATAGTCTTTGGATAATGGCCCAGATGTGAATAAGATTGGCCAACAAACATTTCGTGAAATAGGTGCTAATTTGAACGTCTAAATTGGAACTCAAGCATTGCCATAATAGCTACTAATAACAGAGAACGAAAATAATTTATTGCCACAAATTTGTTAAACTCGAGTATTTCTGTCATTTCTAATGCTCGTATGTTGCAAAGTATTACATATTTTCTGCTATTGTTGACTAGAAATTATTAAGCTTTGTCCATTTTCGCCGATATAAGTGAAAATGGAAGACTGCTATAAAAACATAATTCATAGTGTGACAAAAGAATGAATTGTTGGTGTAATTATATTTAAAACATTGTAATTACTTCACAAAACATACAACTTGATATATGCCAAAACGATACCTTCAAACAACCGCTGTCGCTAAAATAATCTAATAAGAGAGATACGTCATAGTTTTTTTTAGTGATATCACAACGCAGAGAAGTATTGAGATAGGAATATGAAAGCCGGTTAAAAAGATTGATGCACTGTGTAACATTCATGATTGACAACCATTTTACTAAAATTTAAAAGTTGTATTGTATTCCATATATGTTAAGAACGCTTGCTCACAATCTTTGACCATAGATGCTGAAAAGAATAACCAAGTAATTGTGTTAAATTTAGGAAATGAATTTCATTCAAAACAAATTGTATTTTATTAATTTTTATATTTATTCCAAACTTTGAGGTGAAGTGTGCAAAAGCCTCCATGGTTCATATGACATAATAGTACTTCGCTGTATTTTTTATAAATTTTACCTGCGTTTATAATCCAGTATTTTTCCGTCTAGGTTCTATTGAATAGCAATTCGGGCCAGTCTATTTTATTGCATTCTATTGACATGGGCATTCCAGAATCGTCTTCACTGTCTTTGCCATCTGACTATATCCTCCGTACTACAATTTCTGACTTTCAGCGGTCTCTTAACGTGTTTCCGGTTACGCACCTCAATGTCGTCATTTCCGAAGTTCTTAGAAGAGATTTGGTTCCCGCTGTGTCTGCTCTGGTCTCTATCCCGTATGTGGCAATCGGTCTTACACATCGCTCACTCCTTTTAACAACGTCATATTTCAAAAATCATCCATTTTCAGTTGTGCATGTTTTCGGAATGCCCAGAAAATGTACTATATCCCAACAAAAGCGGCAAAATTTTAACGTAATATTTACCCGCTACAGGGCAGAAAGTGTTGTTTTTGCATTTTGAATTGTTTAATTTAAATGTATTGTTTAATTCTTTTTTTAAATATACTTTTAATACATTCTAATATATTCTTAAACTTAAAAAACGATATCCTGAAAAATCAAGTTTTTTTATTTATGACGTTGTTGAAAGGAGTAAGCGACATGACTTGCATGTTTTTACTTTTTTTCAGTATTCATGTGTTAATTCTTCCACAGTTTTTTCTTTTATGCACCTCGATATTGCAGCCGCTTTATTGACCTGTCTAAGAGTCTCATCATAGAGATTGCTAGTGGTACTGATAAAATTAAAGTTATAATTTTATTCAATATCCTGCAAAAAACCGTTTAATTTTAAAAGATATGAATTTATTTCTTTGGTTAAGTTGGCAAATTGCCTCGCCTACCCGTAGTCTGTACGCAGTTGGATGGCCTCAGACACGTACGAGTACATCATCACTCGCATTTTGTTGATAATTTCAATTCGCCACGCTGGTTTTTGTATTTTTACACTCGCATTGTATTAATATATTCCGTGTTTTTGTCGTTCTTTGTCGTGTTTTTTGTGAGCCTTTGCGACATTCAATCGTGGAAGATTAATTTGCCCGTGATAAATGAATGCCTCTTCGTTTTTAAAGTGAAGAGGAAAAAATCTTGGAGCACTTTCCCTCTTTTTCAGCTAATTTTCACGGTCGTTCAGATGAATCATGTTTACGTTGGTTTTTGTGTAATTATGAAGGTATTTTTTTAAAAGAACGCATAGTAATTATATTTTTAAAACACATTTCATCTTGATTGAATCGTAGTTTTGTAAATCCGGACACAATAGCTGATTACAATTTTTAATGAACTAACCATATTAATGGCATCCTTTCGAATAATTTGATTAAGATCACATTTTAAACACCAAAACGGTATGATACTAGTTTTGCAAAAGAGAATACTTACCTGGTTATTGATTGTGTAAGTCTGAAGAAGATACGTTACTTAAGATAAGTTATGGCGTTAAATGATGAGTGTAATTATTGGAGTAAACGTTTTGTTTTGAAATACTGGACTATGCATTTTCTCATTATATTTCTCGTTGAAATCATATCTTGCTGTATCTTTTGGTCTACATTCTATATAATAGCAAATGCGATGATTTGCTAATGCGGCTATTACGGTTGTAAGGTTTTCGGTAAGAATCGGATCAAATCAAGTATATTTTAAGGCTAGAGCGCAATTGAAGACTGATAAATATTGATTTTTGGTGTCTTTCTGGCGAAAAAGAATGAAAATAAATTAGAATGAGTCAATGAATTCTGCGATAGTGTTAAAAGTCTGTTCTGATTGAGGCAATCCTAAATAAAAGAAATAAAACAATTGAAGTAAGCGGTAAACTTGCGGTTGGTTTAAGAAAGCTATATTATTCATTAGAAACCCTTTATTTAGATGCATGCTAGATCCAAACCGGATTATTTTACATACTGGGAAACACCTGCAAACGTCTAAAGACATTCATGAAAGATTTTCATTTTTTCATGCAGCTAAAAAAATACCAGATTATTTTATTCACAATTAAATAATAACAATAATAATAAAGAAAATTATTTAGAACAAAAATACATAGTTAGAATTAAATGATATTTCAATGCAATTGGCCAACGATCATACAAGTTTTGCATTTTATACACAAAAGAATATGTAGTAAAAATATGTTATAAGTTTTGTAGAATTTTGTCTTTTTACCAAGACAAAATGCTACAAAACATTATTTATAGCTACCATTCTTGGGAATCTACGACATATACCATACTATACAACATTTCATGTCTTTTGTTTGAAAATTTATAGTATTCTCGGTTTTTATTAATAGTATTTTGATCTTGGTTCCTGTATACGAAAAATGTGTTTTTTAATATGTGTAAATATAAATCATGGAAGTAGTATTTGTCACACATACATATGTAGTTTCTTGTTGGTAGAAGTATTCCTATTGATTATGGTCTTTAATGAGATGTTGAAGGTCTTTGAACATCCATTATGCAATCATATTCACTTGTCTTTGAGTTCGTGAGTGAGTGGGTGTTTAATTGTCTTGTTACACAAAGGTCGTGGGTTCAACAAATTCTTGACCCACGCAACGACACACATGGGATTATAAATGATTAATATTTTTAAGATTTATCCCAATTAATTTGGTTGGATTTATAATCGCGTTTATACCGACTTTTTCAACACTTTGAGTGTTATTTAACAACGTGATTCCTACCATATTAACCCCCAGACACCTTACATCAAATTACTTTCGTTTTATTGCTACAATATTTTTAGCGCTCAAATGACAAGAGTTATGACCAATGACTATTTATGCATAGTTCTTTAAAGTTTTTGATGAATTTGGATAAATTTTAATCAAAGCAAGTGTTTTTTTAAAATTAAAAACATAAATTGATTTAGCATATTTTTTTAAATATAATAAAACTATCTAACTAACTAACCATGACGCCGCAGGGGTAGGTAGAGAGAATAGAACGCTACACCAAACTATCTTTGATACAATCTTCGCCTTTTTGACAAAAATTTCACACAATTTTCGCATCTTCCACATTCATACATATCATACATACACGGCGATTATTCCTGACCTAACCACTTTCAAGTATTTGAAAAACTCCAAGTTTTCATCGGTCTTCCCCTGCTTCTATTACCAAAAACATTATGTGGAATAACATGATGAGTTAAATATAAAAATAAAACACTCGTATAAGTTTATGAATGTAACATGACTTGTTTCGAGAACTACAGATGTTCTCATTAACAGGTGAAAATACTGTTCGCTATGAGCAATGTTTAATATTACGTGTGTTGCTGTTGATTACAACACATGGCGCTGCCATTGCGCTAAAAATCAGTATTTTTTAAAAGACCTGTCACAGATATAAAAACTTGTTTGAAATTCAGAGCAATCAATGAATTACATTAGGATTTAATATTTTTAACAAACTATCATTTACATTTTAATTTTTGTAGAATGTGCAATACTAATTACAAAAAAAAACATTGATTATATGTTACCTTTACAAATGAATCAACGTGCCAAATTCTGAGCTTGATTGATTCGTGGGAAAGAGTACTCATGCAAAACAAAATTACACAAATATAAACTTCTCACATGGACAAAAGTCGAGTTTAGCAAGAAAGTTTCATACTGCATTTTGCAACACGGGTCCACATTTCAGAACGATTATCTCACCAAACAATCTCTAATGTCATAATTAAATTACCCACTATGGCAATACGTATTCTAATGATAACGATCTAGTAAAAAAATAAACATCCAAGGTGAAAATATCTTATCACGATACGTTGATTCGTTCTTTCTGGTCATTTTGGCGTTGTTTCAATATTGCGAAATTGTTTTTATCACCTCGGAAGGTATAATTTAGACCTACCAAATTATAAAATGTAACTATAAGCCATGAGGGTGTGATTTGCTGATACAAATCGTGAAAATAGATTTTTATTTTATTTTATTTTATCAGCTGAATCTCTGGTTGCGCAAAAATATATATGTAAGATTATAATCTATAATATTATTTTCATTAATTGATTCGACAGTCACTTTGTGGTAAAATCTATCCATTTTTAATTAATGTTTTACTTAGTAAATACCACTTTTTCTTAAAATGTACTGTGACTCGTGTTTCGATGCATTCCGCATCATTTTCAAACACCGTATGTGAAGCTAATTCTAAATACCAAAATGATGCGGAATGCATCGAAACACGTGTCACAGTAGATTTTAAGAAACAGTGGTATTTACTAAGTAAAACATTAATTAAAAATATTATTTTTATTAATTGATTCAGCATTCACACTGTGGTAATATCTATCCATTTTTAATTAAAATTTTAGTTGATGAATACCACTATTTTTTAAAATCTATTGTAACACGTGTTTTGATGCATTCTGCATTATTTTCAAGTATTGTATGTGAAACTAAGTTTAAATTTTACAGTTGTGTCCTTTGGATGTTGAAGGAAACAGCACTACGTTTCGTGACAGGTCCTCCCGACAATAACCATCACTTGTGAGAATTTGTCCCTATTTTGGGCAGTCCGAAACAGCTCCTCGAATCTTATGGAACCGCCTTCTTCCAACACCATTTCTGGATCTTTCCCTCGATGATCTGTTAAATTAAAAATATAATTTTCATGTTTTAAAAACGTCAAATGTTGTTCCAGAAATGTACCCACATGCAAAGACTTTAACTGTTTTCATGCTCTCTGTGTTGCCCGCCATTGTTCTTGATACTTTTTATACTTAATCGAAATTGCGAATTCCCAAGACCACTTTTTGAGTTTTTTTATGTAAACGACTATTTTCGACAAGCAGAGGTGAAAAAACATTGAATTTTTATAATTTTTATTTTTATCAATAGGTGAAAATGCAAACTGTAATACAAAATACAAACTGTAGCTTGTATTTTCACCTGTATGAAAACATCTGTGGTTCTTGAAACTAGTCGTGTTTTAAACGTTATAAAATAACACTAATTTTTATTATTACTATTAATATTAGTACTAATTATTCCTGTACATATCTATCCCTGAAGATGACAAGGTGCTTGTCGAAACCAGTTGGAAAGAAGTATCAAAGATAAAATTGCTAAATAACAGAGTTTTAGTTTTACTTTATACTTATTACTACTACTGCTTTTATTATTTAATAAAATGTGACACAAGTATTTCCAAAAAATCAAGATAAAAATAACCGTATTTACATTAATCAACTTAAAAATTATACAAGTGCCATATTTTTATATTTTTACCATCATATTAATGCTTAATCAATGAGTAAGACTTTAAAATCTACAGTTTCAATTGCCAAGGCATCTTCCTATTACTAGTGGTAAGTTATTAAGTACCTAGTGGCAAAAACCGGACACGTCTTTTAGACCGTACGGGACCAAATGAAGGTTAAATGCAAGTATATTTGCGGGCGTTACAAAATAAGTCGTTGATGAAACGGACTGCCGAAATGTGTGTGTGAACCATTATTATCGGAGGTTACAATCGGTTAACCTCAATTACTATTGTGATACTAGTATCAAGATAGTAGTGTTACAATTTTAGATAATAAACATGCATAAAGGTAATTGTAATCTGAGAGTTGCAACTTTCAAATATTTAACTTTTTCAAAGTTGCGACTGTTTTTTTTTAAAGTCAATTTTATATGTGTTCAAGCAAAAACCAATTAAGTGATTTTCGAGATAAGGTTTGTGATAACATCAGGTGTATATTGAAAACTAATTGAGTGCATAGTGTGACCTTGCTTGCGCTTTTTACAGCCTTCAACAAAAACGCATTTCACACATTGTAAGTAAATTATGCAGTCTCATATTATGCAGTCTCTCGTATATTTTACTATAAAAAACTGATCACGTCGGTTCCACGCAGGGGTAGGTAGAGGGAATATAATGCAACACCAATCTGTCTTTGGCAATAATCTTAGCCTCTTCCGCATTAATGCATCTCCTCATAGATCAGACATAGGTCAGACTTTCCATCACATATTTGAAATACGTGATCATCCAAAATTTTGCTTAGTTTTTCTCTGCTCCTATTTGCAACTACATTCATATCATAAATGAATTGTTCCTTGTTGTAGGCTATCAGGGTCAGCTCTCCTCGTCCTTAGGTTGTAGGTCTTACCATATACAACGTCACCTAGGTCATGTATCTATCTGTAGCATCTGTGAATTATTTGTTCTTCCTAGATGTCTTTCGAGGAAGATCCATGGCGATCGCCTGGTTTACAATATGTTCAGGTTCTCTACGTCCTATAAGTCCATACCATCTTAATCGCCTTTCCTTTACTTTGCTATTGATATTGGTTATACTCTGACTTCCACGAATGCGTGAACTCTTTATTTTGTCTCTAAGGGACACTCCGGCTGACCATATAAGCATTCGCATTTCAGCAGTTTCTAGTTGCCGAGTTTTTACTGTCGTATCTAAAGTATTTTTTTACTCCACCTAAAAACAAATGTGTTCTCTCAGGCATACGTGAGCATTTTGTCTCTTAGAAACACTCTAGCTGACCACCTAAGCATTCACATTTCAGTAGTTTCTAGTTGCCGAGAGTAAAAAAAAATTACTGTTGTATCTGAACTATTTTTTTACTTCACCTTAAAACAAATGTGTTCACTCAAGCTTCCACGAATGCGTGAGCATTTTGTCTCTAAGAAACACTCTAGCTGACCATCTAAGCATTCGCGTTTCAGCAGTTTCTAATTGCAGAGAGAAAAAACAACACTTTACTGTTATAATAATATTTTTTTTACCAAAATGTTAACAATATTAGTATATGGGCACTCATCGAGATTTTTAAGTCTACCGGTTTCGAGACGTACCCGTCTCTTCGTCAGGACAATCACTACCACAGCATGCAAACAATACCACCCTTCACCACTATAGCACCATTTACTCACTCAAAACTACACAAAATGTTTAACACATGCGATTTTTGGTCGACCCGAAGACCAACATGCACTAAAGGTTTCAGCAACAGACATGTATTTTTTTCTTCCTTCTAACCCTTATCCGCACCCAATGGTGCATAGGGCACTGCATCGTAGCGACGCAGTGTTATCTTGATCGTTAATTGCATGAAGGCAAGGTGATCAGCCTTGCGCTTCTTGTACCAGTCCAGGGTGATATTAAATAAATATGAGAGTGAAAATCGGCCATATTTATTTTGACCCCCCTGGGAATCGAACCCAGGACCTCCGGCACGGTAGCCAAACGCGCTGACCACTGCGCTACGGAGGTGGACAATAGTATTTTTTTACTTCTCTAAAACAAATGTGTTTACCACTAAGTTCCAGAGGCCGATAAACACCTGCAGTGTTATTATTGAAATATGTTATGTATAATATGAGGAAACGTTTGACTTACCGTGTTGAAATAGTACATTTTCTCATGGCTAGGTAACTACTTAGGTACTTGGTGAAGAAAAATAAATTCCTCACCATGGCAATCTTCATACGATAATAAACAGTAATATTGTTCTTGGCTGCAACAACTTGTCGAGAATTGGATGTCCTCAGACAATAAGAATGTTATGTAATAGTAATGACATGTGAATTATTTTATAATAAATTATTATAAAATAATTGTAGGTACTTATACCAAAGTACTTTATATTTCACGTACAATGTACAATATAATAATAAAATATGCGGGCTTATGGTTATAAACCGCTTTCGCAACAATAAAAAAACCCTTATCCGCACCCCAATGGTGCATAGGGCACTGCGTCATATAAACGCAGTGTTATCTTGATCGTTTACACATAAAGGAAAGGTGATCAGCCCTCCGCTTCAGGTACCAGTCCATGGTAATATTGAATAAATATTACAGTGAAAAAATCAATTTTATTTATTATTTCCCAAGGGGGAATCGAACCCAGAACCTCCAGAACGGTAGCCGAGCATGCTGGCCATTACACTACCTTTCAATTAAAATATTAATGTGGCATTAATATTTTAATTGAAAGGTTCAAACAGTTAGAAATCACAGTTTTTAAATTGATTTAGTCATATTCTCAATATTATTAATACTAAAGCATTTACTTTGTGGTTAGTCATTTTTACTTATTTATGTTTTTACAAAAATGTTAATAATATTAGTATGTAACCACTTACCGAGATTTTTATGTCTACCGGTTTCGAGACAGCAATAATACCACCCTTCACCACAATAATTTAGTCACACATTCCTTTTTAAACAATTAATTCAAATCAAAATCACTTGCCTAAAAATTAAACAGCTTCCTTGGTGTAATGGTTAGCGTGTTTAGCTACCGTGCTGGAGGTGCCGAGATCGAAATCCAGGGAGGGGTGAAAATAAATATAAATGATTTTACACTAGAATATTTATTTCATATTACCCTGGTCTCTGAAGCGCTGGAGTGATCACCTTGCCTTTATGTAAGTAACGATGCAGTGCCTTATGCACCATTGGGTGCGGAAGAGGGTTAGAAGAAAATATAAACACATACACATTTAAATATAAATAAATAAATATATATATATATATATATATATATATATATATATATATATATATATATATATATATATATATATATATATATATATATATATATATATATATATATATATATATATATATATATATATATATATATATATATATATATATATATATATATGTGTTAAATATGTAAATGGGTAAGAGAGATTGAACGGTTCGATCATTGAATTGTTAGTCATCAAAGATAAATTCCTTGACGGCATGGGTGTGATGGCCCAATTTAAATACCATTCATGGCCCAAAGTAGTATTCGCATTTTAGTAATCTGCGCGACTAGATAAAGGTTAAACGCTAACGAACTATTCGTCTCAAAATAATGAAACATCTGCATAGACAGGTATACTAAGCATTGTACACAGAATCGTAAATCGTTTTTGCAATTGCTTTATTGATATACAAGACTTATCCGGTAGCCATGTATAATAAATTTTACAGCAAAATTTATTTTTACGATACCGTTTTAATTTGAAATCATTTTGTATCGGAATTCGCCCAGAAGGCGATATATATATATATGTACGTACGAAGGAAGCTGTTATTTTGTAAATGTGGCTAGTTTGCATTGGTAGATTTCAAAGTATAACACGAAAACGTATTTTATCTCTTGACCTTTAATCTTGTTCGTAAATACGTTTACATATAGCAAAACAGATTCTCGTACATAATAAAACAGAGGAAAAGTATACCAGTAGAAAATAACTTAGGGTACATTCAAATATATGTAATATATACCATAGTATACTCGTCACGAAACATTTTAACAGCAAAATATATTATTTAAAAGCTGAGAACAAAACCTTATGAAAATAAATATGAGAACAAATTCCTTTTTTCTGTGTAGTGTAAATTCGTTGAATAAATTTATTTGGATTTGTAAAATATAGTTTGGTCATGAATAAACGTTTGATTTTTTCATTAATTGATTCGGCAGTCACTTTTTGGTAATATCTACCCATTTTAAATTTGAATTTCACTTGAAAACCATCACGCCGCTTCTGGACAGGGGTGGGTTGAACGAAGCTATAGAAGTAATATCACTCCATCCTTGCAAACAATCTTCGCCTCTTCCATATTGACGCATCTACTCCTACGTATTTCAATTGAATAATAAATTCAAGAAAAGATTTATTTGAAATCGGGTGTTTGTGATGTATTTTTCACATTAACCTTCCCTATCCTTACTATCCTACCTGCAGACAAGCCTCTAAAAGTAGAGGCATTGCGTGTTATTCCTGTTTAAAACGTTTTACTGTTCTCTCTTCACCATTCGTTCTACATACCCAAACCATCTAAATAATGGGTGGCCAATATTTTCAGTAGCCGGGCCAGATTTTAGAAATGAGATTTCTAAAATCTGAGACCTGTCGTAAAACAAAATTTATTTTATTATTCAAAGCAAACAAGATCAGAATCACTGCATATCAGGCATATTGTTTTTTTTTTTAATTCAACGAAAAAGTAGTTTATAGTTCATCTATCTTAAAAACTTCTCAGTTATTCTGTTACTCTTCTCTTCTTTAGTCCAACGTCTTTACCACTTGACGCCATTATGTGTCCTGAAATTGCCAGGATGTGAAATACTTCCATATATGGGATATGATATGAACTACGCACGATGGAATGATCTTTTGGTGGTTTTGTGTACACCAAAGGAAAAAATGTATGATTTGCTCCACAAATTTGGCCACCGTTATTCTAAATACACTTTATTTTTGAATTTTATCGATTGTGCTTTTCTCCGCCTAAAATATTTTTGGGCCAATAGTGCTGATCACTGTTGATTTAAATACCAATGTAAACTATGCCTTGCCATTTTGTATTAAATAGAGCTGAATTTACAATGTTTATATAACGCTTTATGTTATCACTTTCCGTTGATAATTTCCCACGGGTCGTGTATGCAGAAGTATAAACGTATGCGGTAATTACTATGGACCTTTCTCTTTTCCACATGGGAAGGAATCGACCATAGAAAATTCAAAATATGTAGTCAGTGATATACCCATAAAGAAAACCTATGCCGAGTTTCGTTTTTGTTGACATAAAATTTCCGTCTCAGAGGTCAACCGCTTTAAGTCCGCATTTCAGCTTTTTATATTTTATAATTATTTCTTCTATTAGACATTGGATTATTCACCATACGGATGAGATTTCTATATTATAGGTATCTCGACTACGCCATGAATTTTATGGTGATTATTAGCTTTCCTAATTTGTACCAACTTTTTAAGAATTTTTTCAACAAACTTTGATTTTTTTATTTCTTGTAGGTACTTATTTTTAATTTTTTCATTATTTTTATTTTAATTTTATGTTTATCATTGATTATTATTTTCTATGGAATCTATCTTACTGTCTAATTTCTATGTTATTTTTTGTAAAAGATAGTAATGCCGTTAATAAATAAATAAATCTATCGTTCCTCTTTATATGAAAGATGGATGTTCAATAATGGGCAGAACGGTGAACGTTACACAAGTGTATAAAGTGATCGCTTAAGCCAGACAAATGGCTGGTTGTAAGCCATGGGGTGCTCAGACTTTTATCTTCTTTATAAAGAGGAAAGATATGTTTCATTTCAAGTTGAGATACCTATAAGAGTAATATAATAGTCTTTAACGACAAACTCGCATTAATAAAACTCAGTTGGAACTCAGTTGGCTTCCGGCATCGCATAGAGCCGGTCGTCGAGTCACGCCCTTATTTTTTAGAATACATATTGGATTTTTTGTTTGTTTTATAGAATGTGATTGAAAATATAAATGTTTTTTTTGTTACTCATTACCTTTTGATAACTCTTTTATTTTCAAAACAATATATTTATTTCGAAGAAAAACTTATTTTTTCAATACAAAAACAATTATGTCAAATCTTCTTGGGTTTAAAGAAAATTAAGTTGCTATTTAACGAATACTAGGCCTTAATTCCCTCTGAATTAGATTCACTTTCGCATGTCCTAGATTTTACTATCTTTTGATCATTGACACAAGCATTATTAATCAATTATGAATCCATAACTGTTCATATAAATATTTCCGACAACTAGCATTTAAATTTAGTAGTATTAATTACATATAACCATCACTCTACGTCTCTGGATTTAATTACTACGGAGTTAAATGCCTCGGTTCCAATTTGTTATACCCCATAAACCGTAAAAAAGCATTGGCGTAGCTTCAAAACAATCGGACATTAATATTCCGCCTTTTTCTATGTTATCTTTTGATCTAAAGTGGATAAATGATTAACGTGGATCTACCTCAACACCCACCAACAGATAATAGTCGAGAAATTCAATTTTGATTTTTTTTTCACCTGCATCGTGAAATAAATTGATCTTTCAAACACTAACGACGCTTTTTATTAAAATAAATGCCATGCTTCGACATCTCATCAAAGATGAAGACGAATATGGAACTCTGGGCATTTACGGGGCTGACGACCGCCATAGGCTGGTTTAGCCCCGTCGTTAGCCCCGTAAATGCCCAGACTTCCATATTCTTCTTCATCTTTGAGATGTCAAAAAAAAAGAAAATAACTCCTTTAATTGAAGAAAATCCAGATTTTATGAACAAGTATTTGGACACACTCAAAATGTTGTAAATGCCATGTATTTATTTTCATTTTTTTTTTTTTTTTTTTCTTTATTTAAAATTCTTTTGCATTACATAAATTCAAAAACAAAAAATATTTATAAAAAATAAAAATAAATACAAAAAAAGATCCCACAAAGGCATGGCCTGTGTGTGGGTATACAAAATAAATAGTCATAGTACAGGGTATAAGGGTATAGGTTTCTAAGTATAATTAGTTAATACAAAATACAAAAAACTTGAATTAAATACAAAAATAAAAATAAAAATAAAAATACTTGACTCTCAGTGAGCAATTTTTTATTTTATTTTATTTTTAATTAAAACTTAAACATAAAAAAGATGACAAAGTAAAAAAGTAAAAAGCTAGCGATCATGTTCTAAATGAAAAAGGAACTTAAATCTGTCTCTTTTATAAATAATCTAAGCAATTTTTTTAATTTACACGAACTTAGGGAATTAACATCTAACAAATAGTCTTTGTGGAATAAGTTGAACAGTTTTGGAGCTATGAAAAATGAGTGTCTTTGCGCAAGTCTGGATTTACAAAAAGGGATTTCTAATAAATTATTAATTCGTTGGCTAGATCTATTATTATTTTTAGGAAATAAATGTTGGCGCAAATAAACATATTTTAGACACTGTTGGCAATAGATTTCTCGTAGCTCCAAAAGTTCGGCTTCCTGAAATAATTGGTTGGAAGGAAAAGTAGAATTTTTTTTAAGCATGATTTTAATAATAAGTTTTTGGACTGTTTCTAAAGGCTTTAAATGAATATTGAATGCTCCCCCCCATCCAATTATTCCATAACAAAGAGAAGACTGTACAAGTGCATGATAGACCATTTTGTTGGTGTTAGGATGGACATAACTAGACAAACGTTTAAAAATATATGTCAGATACCTAAGTTTGTTCACAATTTTTTCTATTTCATTTCTATTCTGTGTGAAAATTTCTGTTTTTGCCCTGTGGACGTAGAAGTGTATGGAATTCACTTCCATACGTATGTTTTCTAGGGATGGAAATATTCATAAATATATAGAAAAAAAATTGAACACTGGGAACAGAACGCATGGTGCACTGAAATCAGTTATAACAAATAAAAATCTGGCAGCAAAAGTTAAACTGGTAGTACACAACAGATTTCTGGTTCCAACCCTAATGTTTGAAAGTGAAGCATGGAGTTGGCAAAAGAAGGAAATAAATAGACTGAATGCAATTGAATTGCGATCTCTCAGACGAATGTGCGGTAAAACGATGTACGATAGATGTTCAAATGGTAAAGTAAGGAAATAATGCAAAGCTGAGATGAGCATTATCGATAAAATTAAAAAAAGGTGTGTTAAGATGGTTTGGATATGCGGAGTGAGGAAAGAACGAAAAAACAAATTTATGAAGCGAATGTAGTTGAATGTAAGAAAGTAAAAAGGAGCAGAAGAAGACTGAGAAAACTTGGCCTGATCAGGTATGTCAAATACTTGAAAGCGGTCAGGCTAGTAGTCGAAATAATCGGCGGGTATGTATAAGGAGATGCATGAATATGGAAGAGGCGAAAAATGTTTACAAAGACAGAGTGGTGTGGTGTTCCTCACAAGGGATGGCAGAGAGAATAGAACGCCACACCAATCAGTAGATATGCAATAGAAGATATACAATAGAATGCAAACAATCTTCGCTTCTTCCACATTCACGCATCTCCTCATACAAACATGCCGATTACCCAGACTCCTGACCTGACCACTTTCAAGTATTTGAAATACTTGATCATACCAAGTTTTCCTCGGTCTTCGTCTACTTCTATTACCAACATATTTGCTTTGTAAATTTGTTTTACTGTTCTTTCTTCACTCATTCGATTCACAAACCCAAACCATCTCAACACACCTTTTTTAGTTATATTAATAATGCTCATCTTAGTCTTTCATTCTTTCCTTATATCACCATTAATAATAAAAAATGTCAACTCAAAGGTAGGCTCGTGAGGTAGTAAGAACACGGAAGAGAAACCGACTTCTGACTCATGAATGAGAGTGGATAAATTGATGTCACATCTAATATGAACACAAAAACCACGCACATAAATATTAATTAGTCGAATAGGAAAATCGGATGTACATAAAATTATATTCATAATGTTTTGCGCCGGAATAGAGATATTTAGAAAGTAAAAACATAACGCACGAATACGGTAGAACACGCCTAAAAAATTGCTAAGAATTCGATAAATAAATAATAAATTCACAATATTTGGAGTGCGTCCATATACTTGTTAAAAAATCTGGATTATCCCCAATTAGGAGTACATATTTCATACAAATTATTATCAATATTATAAAAACAATTAGGAATAATTTATAACTGGAGATAATCCAAATTTGTGAATAAGTATGTGGACATACTCAAAATGTTGTAAATAAATTATCAAGCCAAATTAGAAACTAAAATAAATAAAAAAATAAAAGCGTTTCTCGTGTTTGTGATTATAATCCAGGATTCGGACCTCACATACCAATGAAAAAGTTTCTGCTTAATAAACAGCCTCACCATAGACGTCTATAGTGAAATACTAGTGAATTCAAGCACTTTGTTTCGAATTTGAACAATATATATATATATATATATATATATATATATATATATATATATATATATATATATATATATATATATATATATATATATATATATGTGTGTATATATATGTGTATATATATATATATATATATATATATATATATATATATATATATATATATATATATATATATATATATATATAATGTTGAAATGCGCTCCCTCAGACAAATGTGTGGAAAATCATTGTATGACAGAATTAAAAACGACGATATAAGAAAGGAATGTAAGGCTGAACGAGGAATAATTGAAAAGATTAGGAAGAGTTCTTTGCGGTGGTATGGACATGTGGAGCGAATGGATAGCGAGAGGATGACTAAGAAAATATATGTGGCGAATGTGAAAGGGAAAACAGAACGTGGACGACCGAAAAAGATTTGGCATGATCAGATAAATCAGAACCTAAAATCTGGCGGTGTCAAAAGTCTGCGTAATCGGAGGGCATGTATGACTAGATGTATGGATGTGAAGGAGGCGAGGAGTGTTTGTCAGGACAGAAAAGTGTGACGTTCTATCCTCTCTGCCTACTCCTGCGGAGAAACGGCGTGATGGTAGTAGTAGTAGTAGTAGTAGAATTTCAGTTGTGTGGTTGTCAATCATGGGTAGAATTGGTGAATGTTTCACGCGTGTAAAGTGATCACTCAAACTAGCCTATAACGGTCGTAAGCCCCGTAAATGCCAAGACTTCCATATTCTTGTTTTTCTGTGTTGAGATGACAAAAATATTTTCAGATTTAGAATCTTATACTCATTATTATTCATTCCGTATATTATTTTACTATTTTAAAAAATATTTATAAATGCCGTGCATCGATGCATTTGGTCTAGCTCAGAGATCGCCAAACTGTGGATTGCATGTCGCATTATGGCTCCTCGAGTGTGGCACAGATCCAATGTCAAAATATTTTGAATATGTCCAAATCAATGTTCACAAATCTGGGTTTTGTCCACTTAGAAGTTATATTTTTTACATTGATATCTCATCTTACATTATGAAATGTATGTATCTTATCCTCTATGAAATTTATAATTAAACAACAACTAGTGTTTTCCACTTTTATAATAAAACGCTCTTCTTCCTGACTACATCCCAACTTATCGTCTTTGCAGACTGCTGGAGTCAGCTCTCTCCGTCCTTCTGTCATGGACAACGTCACCTAGGCCATCTCTTCGAACCATGTTTTCTCTTTGCAGCATCCATGAATTTTTTGGTCTTCCTCTAGATATCTTTCGAGGAAGATCCATATTATGATAAAACGCTGAAAGCGAAAAAACTATGTACTTTTTGTTTTATTATATAAAATGCAGTCCCACCAAGAAATGTTAGTATAAAACTTAAAACTTGAAATATATCTTACAAACATTTCATATAGGTCTCCGCTAGTTAAAAACTTACTCAACTAAACTATATGTATGATCGATAATCCTGAAATTATCCAGAGCATTGGTCTGTATGTTCCCGATAGTTACCTAAGACAGCGTCGGCATAGATTGTTTCACATTCCTATACACAGGACCAACCTGCCGATGGTTATGCCTGTAGGAAGAGCTACCGCTATGTTGAACAATATCACATTGGATATTGATCTGTTCCATGTGTCCGAAGGAGTTTTCCGAAGCGAGATTCTTCTACACATTTAACAAGAATCTTCTTGCGTAATTTTTAATTTGTTTTTTTTTTTAATGTATACGCCTTAAATGTTTGTTTGTAATGTATATATTAATTATTGAATAAATTGAAATTGAAATTGAAATTGAAAATTGAAATATAGACTCTGCCGAGAACTCGCATATGAAAGACCTATTAAATTTGACCCGTTAAAAAAAACTGAAATCGTTGTACTGTGGATAATTATTTGGTTTTGTTCGCTTGTGAGTTTGCGACCACTGCTCTAGCCGTACGTATTCACTCGTAGTTGTGAGCTTCGATTTCAGCGGATATCATGCATATGCGTTTGAGTTTCTCTCCGTAAAAATATGTAAGAGTGTTCTCATTTTCATCCAACCGTCCCTATCTCAATCTGTTCTCCATCATGCAGTCTACCTTCCACACTACACCGATCTCACTATTTGATATCGAACCAACAACACCGTTTCGGGTATTGTACGTAATATGGTACCCTCTAACCAAGGTCTTAGTGAATAATACTATTTCAAATTGACGATTCGTTGGATGATAACGATTATTTTCGTCGAAATATCAATGATATAGCCTTCATTTATTTGGGAAACATGGAGATATCGCGGGCTTCTATGTTGAGAAAACCTTTTTTTTTTGTCGTTATCATCATTGCTGAGATTGGAAACCATCCTGAAAGAGCTCTTCAGTCTTCTCCACTTTTCTCTGTCTGCATCCCACAAAGCGAAGAACTGTCTGTAGTCTTTTAATCTAACCAGAGTGACAAATCCTTCATGGGTGTCCGTTTTCTGCTTTCTTCTTTAGCAACATTGACGATTATAATTTGATTTTCAAGCCTATTTGAGTTTTTTTCTGACTGTGTCCAAAAAAACGTATGACGCGTATCAGGCAGATAGCTAAGAGTCTCTCCTCAGCTCAGAACTTGGTTACAGGCGATGCAAAGATGATTGATCACACTCCACATGATCATTTTAGAAACGCTTACTTCTATCCGAATTATATCTCACTCGGTTGCAATTATTTCTGTTTTTTCGCTTCTGATATACTTATGGTACATTATATTTTGGGTGTTTCACAAAATATCCACCTCCCTAAGCGCATGATCACGTGTATGGCTACAGTAAACAATATCTGAGTTTCGGTTTCCGGTTGGGCACAATTTGTATTAACACGGTGACATTTACTTGAAAGTAGTCAGATCAGATCAGGAGTCGGAATAATCGGCGTGTATGTGTGAGGAGATGAATGAATGAGGAAGAAGCGAATATTGTTTGCCAATAAAGATTGGTGTGGCATTCTATTCTCTCTACCTACCCCTGCTGGAGGCGGCGAGGCATGGTTAGTTAGTTGATTACGTTTAAAACGTTACCATCAACTGGCATTAAGAACGTAATAAAGATTACTTCGCTTTCGCGGTAATTTATGATCAAGACAACGAGTTTTCTGATGCAGTGCTCTATGCACTGTTAGACATTAATAAGGAATAAAAAAAAGAAGAAAAATAAAAGAAAATACATTCGTGTAAGTCCAAGAGGTCACATATCAACAAAACTAAATCTGCTTTCATCTTCACTGCCAACTTCTTGTTCACATCATGTAAAAATAAGTACCATATTTTGGATTGTTAACAGTTCTTTATTTGCTTTATATTAATATCCTCAATTGTGTAGAGTTTGTCGTCTGAAGTACTATTTACACTGTAGTTCGTACCATGTGGAAGATGCGTGCAAGTGTGTGAGTGCGTGCGTGTGTAAGATCTCTTGCGGTACGTGGATGGACCAACAAGTGAAAGTAATCTCAGTACAATGGGGCAAGGTGTGGTACCTTCTGGGTACCCACTAGTCACTAGAGATGGGACGTACATTCGGCCGCATCATAAATAAAATCAGATATTCAAAAGTCGATTATTTATTCAAGTACTTATTTTGTCAGTCCTCTATAGTGTATGAGTCGATAATCAAATCGATTCTCTAATAGGTCGATTTGAATACATCTTGTCTTTTTAATTTATTATATTTGGAAATTTTACAGAACAGTTACATAAATACATTTACATTAATGAGTGACAAAAAACAAATAAGTACATATTTGTAATATTCCATTTTCAAAATTTCACATATGTAATTTAATAAAAATACTTGGAAGAGGGACGGGAGGGAGGAAAAGAGGAAAAGAGAAAGATCAAAGCTCAAGTACAAGATAAATTATGTAAAAATTGGGACACACCACAATATGAATGTCAACTTACTTTGTACTTTATTATGTGAAATACTTTGGACTGGAGCGATACTTTTGGTGTATGGATATCACGAAGTGATCTTGTGTCATACTTGGGGCTTCCGAGAACGAAAGTCCTATGGAACTCTTGATGGGGTTGTTCCATCTGGTCAGGGCTCTTCCTTGCGATGGTTTTGCATTTACCAAAACGGCTACTACATACCACTCTCTCTACAATATGTTGTCTTCAGCGCCTCTTACGACATGAGCATATTTATGCTACCAACTTGATTGTGATTAAATATGCATATTAGCTATGAATGAAAATATTATATTATTATAGAAATATAATAATATAATATACAAGAATACATACAAGAAATAAAAATACTTTGTGTTCTGATCCACTCACATTTTTATTAACCAACTAGTTTCGGCAACAACCTGTTGCCCTCTTCAGGGTTTCATTTATTACTGAAGAAACCCTGAAGAGGGCAACAGGTTGTTGCCTAAACTAGTTGGTTAGTAAAAATGTGAGTGGATCAGAACACAAAGTATTTTTATTTCTCGAAATAATATATCAATATGATCCACAAAGTTAATGCTTTCAATATTCAAAACAATGAAAATATTGATTAAAAAATAAATGCAGTTTGTTGAAATGTAAAGTTAGGTAGGTACTTCTTTGCTCTGACTTCTATGGACACAAATGGTGCATAGGGCACTTACATATTTTGTATCTTGATCAATCACTTGTTCTCCAGATTCTTGTACTTAGGAGTGGAATATGTTTAAAGTCTAAAGTGTCATGGGTAAGATAATGGAGAAGGAGTAGTGAGTAGGAATGGAGAATGACAGTATGGCTAGAGCACTAGGGGTGCATACCCATATTCGTACTAGCTTGTATAACTTTATTGAGAAGAACTTAGGTTAATAATGAAAATAGTTCAAATTTCGGTTTCGGGAATAGCCGAATGAATAGTCGTCACAGCTCTAATATTTTATCGTATTATTCGATCTTGATACGGAGTGGTATCCGATGGGAATGAACTCGATATCTTTTGGTATAATGAACACCATTCGCCTTCGGTCACGGTGCCGCCATGACGAGCAATAATAGCTCTTACCCGCACTGCTAAGAGAACCATTTTGGTTTGTAGAAAGATTTTATTTCTCATCTATTTGGTACTTCTTTTGTTGTCAATAATAATGAAATCATTATTCATTGATTCTTCGAAGCTTATTATTTTCTTACATACACAATTAACAAAAAAACAGATAATATAAATAACCATTTATGCGTATTAGAAGGTTATAAGTTCGAATTTCATTTTCAATGCCTTTTTTGTGTCTTCATTGACGTCAGAATTTTCAAAAGTGCGGATTAAATTATCAATATTAAATGTTTATGACTATAATCATAGCAATTTAGTTTAATTTTGAACGTAATCACTTAAGGAGTTATAAATATGAATACAAAATATTCAGCGGAGACAGTGGAACTGTTCGAAAAGCATTGGAGATGGTAGAAAAGTAGCAAAAATGTTAGAAAAGCATTAGAGATGGTAGAAAAGTGGCAAAAATGTTAGAAAAGCATTAGGGATGGTAGAAAAGTAGCAAAAATGTTAGAAAAGCAGTGGAGATGGTAGAAAAGTAGCAAAAATGTTAGAAAAGCATTGGAGATGGTAGAAAAATCGCAGAAAATGTTAGAAAAGCATTAGAGATGGTAGAAAAGTAGCAAAAATGTTAGAAAAGTAGTGGAGATGGTAGAAAAATAGCAAAAATGTTAGAAAAGTCGTGGAAATGGTGGAAAAGTAGCAAAAATGTTTGAATAAGATTGGAGATGGCAAAAAAGTAGCAAGATAAGCAATGGAGATAGTGAGAAATCAGCTAAAATGTTTGAATTGGATTGGAGATAGTGGAAAAGTGTCGAGATTGTTTGAAAATCATTGGAGATGGTTGAAAAGTAGCTAGAACGTAGAAAATGGTAAGAAAGCAAGATTGCACTCACCATTGCAATTGGTGTGAGTGATGAGATACGATGATAATGAGGATGGTCAAAAAATTCGATCAAATAACATTATCTAAAATTGAAGTTTAATGTCCCAATTTTGTTGTTGCTAATCGATCTATTCCTCGATACACAAGTGCCCAAATAAAGAATCTCAATGTACTTTAAAGCCGATCATTCCATTGGTGGAAACACCTCGTTCTACCACGTCTGTCCTCACTTCAAAACTGTTTGCACTCACTAAGGACACGTGGTTAAAAGTTAACATCCGGGGGGCATTCTCGAACACATCGAGACGTGTAAATTAGAAATTAAAATGTGTCCCGCACCCACAGAGCCGAGAGGCCAAGTGGGCCCATTCTGCCGCTGTAGGCATCACTTAACACTTAGGAATTTCTAAAACGATGTTTGTCATGTCTAACAGAGAGAGCAGGTGAAAGTAATTCTGTAATTGATATTGGCTTTTGTGTTTATGATAATTTGATACGAATTGGGTGAATCGATTATTCTCTGGCACCAGGATTCATACTTTTAAGGTTCGACTAGAGTATATTTGACTCATCAAATATCTTTTGGTCAAAAGAACTTTGAATATTATGCAATAAAATCGTACAATCTGCTACCATTATCTATAAAGTCATTAAAACTACAAACTAAATATAAAAGACATTATAGATTTTAGCGTTTAATTTGTAGAACTCCATTTTAATTTATATTTAATTTATATATCGTCGTCGTACAGGAGAAAGTGACCAACTAACAAAACGTAAAATGTTCAGGAGGGCCATTTAAGTCACTTTTGCTTGGCAGGAAAATAAACATCAATGCAGTTAATCATTTTTAACAAGTCAATATATTATACTTTCAAGTTTAAAATCCTTTGGGATTTTTTTAGGGCAATATTAAGCTAGTAAGATATCAAATAGTCAATGATCACGTTTTTGTATGAAATGCACTTGGTCACTTTCTCCTGTATGACTACGATATATAAAACTATTAATTAAGTACCTAGAATTGTATAGCTATATAAGGATCCTTAGTCCATTTAATCTTCACATTACTTTGAAAATGCCATAATAAGGTGAAACAATTGTCACAAATTTTATTTTTATGTGTCTTTAAAAAAATAGAAAAATACAATTTTGTAGAATCTAAAAATCAGTTTTTGATTTCAATATTTAATATAAAAATAAAAGACATTTTTGACATCTCAACAAAGACGAAGAAGAATTTCTAACTCTGGGTATTTACAGGGCTAATACCTGTCATAGGCTGGTTGAGTGATCCAAATATTTCATATTATTATTTAACATCTCATCGAAAATGAAGAAGAATATGGAAAACTGGGCATTTACGGGGCTGACGACCGTCATAGGCTGGTTTAAGTGATCACTTTACACACGTGTAACATTCACCAATTCTACCCATTATTGACAACCACACTACTCAAATTCTTGGAACTTCTATATATATGAACCAATTTAGAAATCTTGTTCTTGAATCACTAGAACTTCACTAGAGACATCTATAGGTGAGATGTAAAGAAGCTTTTTATTAAGCAGAAATTCTTATATTAGTATGTGAAGTCCGAATCCTGGATTATAATCACACACATGAGAAACGCCAGAAAATACGATTTTCATTTTTATTATTTAAGCTTATAATTTGATCAGATAATTTATTCACAACATTTCGAGTGTGTCCAAATACTTGTTCACAAATCTGGATTATCTCCCATTATAAAATTAACTCCTATAATTGGAGATAATCCAGATTTGTGAACAAGTATTTGGACATACTCAAAGTGTTATCCAAATATTTTGAATGTGTCCTAGTAAACCACGTTGTGAACAAGTATTTGAACACACTCAAAATGTTTTGAATAAATATAAAAAAGCTATCCATAAATGGCAAATGGAAATGTGTAGATGTGAAATATATCGCATCATTTGGGCATGTGTGTGATTGCATAAATTATTTGATGACTGCATCTAATATCTGCCTATTCATCCATTAACAGTGTAACAGACAGTCAATTATATTCCTGTTTTGTTTTTGCACACGGTTTAATTGATCCAAAGCTGTAAGAACATTTTTTTCAAGCTGTTTTTTTTTAGATGGGAGTTGCATTTAATATTTACCATGCTTGTTATGTACGAGGTTTATATGTAGATCAATTAGTGGCATTTTTGTTTCTTCTAGCTTAGATGATGTTTTATTTTAATCTGTATTGGGAACAGGAGGGATAATCTACTGTGGGCCAATCAGGAACTTCTCAGCGTTTGCTGAGAAGTTCCTGATTGTTGGGAGGAAACCACGTAAAACTCGTCAGGAGAGGCCGGACTGTTGACTGTCGTCAGCATAATAACACAATAATAAGTAATAAATAATGGTACTAAATACCAAACTGTATTCTTGTAAAAAATACTTCTTCTCCTTCTTATTTTTATAGATCCTCAGGATCTGTCTGTGCCTCCGCCTGTCGCTCTTGGGATGTTGACTGCCAGCTATCTCTCCACCTTTTGAGGTCTGCCAGGGGGTCTACGTCCTCGGGGTTTCCTTGAAGGACGATACGTGGAAGTCTGTCTTCAGACATTCTGTTTACATGTTCGTTCCAGTATCGCCTTCATTGTCGTCCCCGCCTCACGATATGTTCAATCTTACAAATGCTCCGGATATACATAAGTGATTCTTAAAAATTACTGAAATCGTGAATGATAGGAAAGACACCGCAGTAATACCATATAACGTCATTTTATTTTCTGTCTATCTTTAGAAGAAATGATGAGAAATTATTCAATTATCGATGCTAACCAGTTTCTACTGTAAGCACCCAATAACACATAAATTAAACGCCTATAAAAATTACATGTGTGAAAAAAGCAAAGAATGGAGAAATGATGATATTATTATACCTACATGGAATACGCGGGAATATTTTTAATTATAAAACGCGTACTTAATTAATGGCTGTACATGTTTAAAAACAAACATTTTATAGAAACTAAATAGGAAGAACGTAGAGTATGCGAGTTATTATTGGACAGGTCAATGATTGTATGAATTGTGGAGAATGAAGTAGTCGAGAACTGAAGTTTTTATCAAAAATATAATTACAAACTTCTGACCAGTATCACTAGTCTGTTTTATGTTAATTGCAAGACATCTCTTCTTAGCAATAAAACAGCCAATATTCTGTACAAGAAGTTTAAATGAATAAATGAAAAAACGCATGTGCTTCGTCTCAATTTAGCCACCTATAATATATACTTCTATCTTCTTTGTGGTAGCTTGGGTGACGCAGTCCAGCGTCCGAAGCTATTACCCTATTTTGGTCATGTCCTATAATGGGAACTTTACTCTATTAACATACTATTTGGTCCACCATTATGGGCTTTACGTGTAGATTCATTCGTGTAATTCGCACGTACCAAGTGATATTATATTTTTTCGCCGATATTTTTTGCACCACGGTGAAATTGAAGTCGTTCTCAATGGCATCTCTAATCTATAGAACTAATAATAACGTATCGTTCAAGATTTCGGTGAAAGTTTTCATTCTGGGACAAAAGTTGATAACCACACTGTAGCGATGCTCTTATCACTGTATGTACTTATCGTAAGATCATACTTTATTGGATAGTCAATCTTCATTAAGTCGCTCGACGTCTTAAACACAGCATTTAGGCATGATGGGTAAATGGGCATTAGAATCTACTAGACGTCATAGTCATACTCCCAGACTTTGGTCTGTTGTTAACAATTTGTACAGGTCTTCATATTTTTTAATTCATGTTTTACTTAGTAAATACCAGTATTTCTTAAAATATACTGTGACACTTGTTTCGATGCATTCCGGATCATTTTCAAACACCGTATGTGAAGCTAATTCAAAATTTTAGAGTTGGGTCCTTGGGACGTTGAAGGTTGAAGAGGGGGTAGGAGCTGTTTCTTATTTTTTAAAAGTGACTGCCGAGTCAATTAATGAAACTTCATATTTTTATTTATTTATAAATGAAGAAAAACATTTGTATTTTTTTTACATATTTTATTTTTGTATTCTTTCTCGTTATATTTATTTTCTATGATGAGTTCATTTTGTCACTGTATTTAGTTGCTATTATACTGCTGTTTGGAGCTGCCCAAGACAGGGACACATACTCCCAAGTGATAGTCGATGTCGTTGACACTGATTTTAAGGGTTAAAGCAGTTGAATAAATTAAAATCAACATGTTTAATCTAGTTTGAGAATGTAAATGACAAGGCGTTGGTCGCACCTATTCTTCATCAATTAAATTTTAAGTTGAGATAAAAGAATGACAGGTGATCAATAAAATGTTACAGAATCACGGAAAGTTGTCAGGTGCTCGGTGGCGCATGTAAAGGGGGAATAATCGGAGATCGTGAGTTCGAACACTGCGACGGTCTATCTAATTAAGAGGACAGTCTTAATTATATAAGGTTTCAAAATCTGTGTCGATCCATTTCGACATTTCTTCAATACAAAAAACTACAAAACAAATTCTCCATTTTAAATATTGAAAATTATTTAAAAGGGCAGGTTATAAAAATGTCTTACATGTGTTTTTTTTTCACTCTAATTTGATTGAATGTGAATTGATCAAAAGTAAAAATAAGAAACAGCTTCTATCCCTTTTCATCCTTCAACGTCCCAAAGGCAGAATTCTAAAATTTAGACTTAGCTTCACATACTTCACATTCGTTTGAAAATGCCATAACTAGGAGAAACAATTGTCACAATATTAATTTTTTATTTATTTTTGTTAATAAAATACACCTTAGTAGACTAAAAAAATCTGTGTTTTTTTTTAAAAATTAATACATTCACATACGGTGTTTGAAAATTATGTAGAATGCATCGAAACACATGCCACAATGGATTTTAAGAAATAATTGTTTGTACCAAGTGATTTTAAATTAAAAATAGATAGATATTACCACAATGTGACTGCCACACCAATTGATGAAAATATTACCAATTTTTATATGCGTGGTCGGTTTTCAGACGATTTTAACTACTGGTTTTAGTTTTAAACGCCCTTTAACGCTTTTACGACTATATTCACGAGTGTATTTTTTAGTCAAGAATTTCAGCTAGATGAAGTAACGGTATAAGATTCACCATATTTTAGAAGCACTCGGTACAGGATCATTCGACCAAGAATAAATAATGGATTCCATTCTCAGTAATTAGGAATAAGATAAAGATGGTAAAAGGTACCATAGAAATCAACAACTACAGATGATAGGGGAAGTCCAACCTGCTATATTCGTAAATAAAAATCTTACCTTAATCATCCTTCAGCGTAAACTCCCTTCTTAAAGAAAAACAGCTCGATAACTAAAAATCCATCTCAATATTTTATTTTCTCGCAATATCTTATTATGTAATAAAAACAAAAAATGTCCAAGTTGTAAAACCATAATCATCTCTTGTCACTTTTGAATGGTTTGCAAAAAATAGACGAAGATATTGTTACTATTGCGAAATTGATTCAATTTGGTTCGATCTTACTTGAATTGTTGTATTTTTTTTTTCATTGGATTTGTTGTAGTTTTTATGTTTTTACACAATGTATAGGTTCATTTTCAAATTCCAGTGTTCTCTGTCCAAACCAATTGATTGAGTTCTCCGTGCGACACAATGCCTGCCTTTTGTTTTATTTTAGCTGATCCACATAACCTTTCCTTGGTATTCCTCTTAAGTATTATACTGACAAGTTTATCATGTTTAATGACTTATTCTCTTAAAAACTGTTTAAATTTTTATAAAAAAAATTTAACTATGCATTGACTCATTTTTTTATGGGTCGTAGAGCATTTCGAGAATACCTCTACCGTTTTAAAATTAGACAAAACTCTACTTGTGAATGTGATGAGACGTCATCACAAGATGTCTCTCATTTAGTGTGTCCAATTTTTTAAATAGAAAGATTTAAATTGGAAACAGAATGTGCAAATGAAGGTATTCAGTTGACAAAAATTGATGAGGCAATAGGACACAAAAGTCTATCGGATTTATTGGTGTCTTATTTAGAAAATATGACAAGATGAATAGGACAAATAAATAAGCTATGTGTCAAATCTAGATTGATATAATATATTGAATACATTATGTCTATTGTATTGTTGTATCTTTTGTATTTTTTCTAAGGGATCAATTTTATTAATTCATTATGAACTATACACATCCACTATCATTTTTAAGACATAAACTAAATGTAGGTACTATAAATCCTTGTACATTATGTAGGAGAATTTTCTAAGGTAACTAATAAATATTTTTAAAAATTAGTAAAAAAGATGTATTCTTTCATATCTTTTCTGCTCTCTACATTTGCCAGTGAGATTCGTTTATCGTGCACATGATCAAAGATCAATGACTTTATTTCGTCAGTATTTTTTGCATCTAATCTCTCTCCAATTTCGTCCACATGACATCTCTTCCGTTCACATTCTCTGTTACCTCAAACGATTAAATTTGGCAATCATTATTGGCGTAATTGCTGGTCGGTTTGGGGTATTCCGCATCCATTATAACTTATAAATAGTTATTACCATACGGAACGGACTCACTATAATTGGCTATTCGATTTTGAGTTATGTAGAGAAAGTGATTACACCTATGTACACACACACATCCGCATTTAAAGTCTTCTATACAGATGTGTTAGTATGCAAGTTTGTTTCTACTATAACTATTGGCTATAGCTAATATTTTGGAAAAGGTATATTATAATTTACATCATTATTATCGTTATATTGATCATAAGTTTTAATGTAGGTGCATCCACACTTATCAAATTATGTTATATATGTTAAACGGTAGCTAAAACATACGTATTTAAGTCATATTATATCAGTGTCATTAACAATGTGGTTTTTGAACTCACAAGGCTAAGGTTTCCAAAATAAACATAGTTTATATAAGCTAACTTTTTTGATCGAATAAAACTTTACGTAGCGTAAAGCTTTAAAATCTTATGGTATTTCTTTCATAATTTGGAATTTTACCGTCGATATTTTTTTTTGTATTTAAAATCGTCACAGAAAGTATTCTTCTTAATACAATAAATTTTATCTCAATTTTATTCGAAAAATATCTGTTTTGGAGTAATACACTGAAGTGTAAGACTTATTTGTTTTCTTGGATGTTTTTCGCAGATACTTTCTGGCACATTTTACAAACTTTATAAAATAAAACAACTTTGTTTTTTTACTTTGGTTTGAAACAAAGTAGTTTTACGCTACATATTTATTTATTTTGCTTTTCGTTGATGATTTGTTTATTTAATAGTTGATTGACTATGTGTTGTGTATTCTTTGAAACTAGTATTCATTTGGGAATTTAAAAAGTCAAATTCAAGATAGGTTTTTCAGTGTATGTAATAATTTATTACGTTTTTAATTTATGGATGCCTTCTGAAAACGTTTTTGATCCAGTGTTGTCTTAATGTTGAAAATATTTGCTTAGTGTTCTTACTTACGTGTTTCTTACGGTATCATATTATTATAAACTTTCTATAATGGCCCCATCACGCCTTCTCATTCATTATTAATTGTATTTTTATATATTGCCTTTTTTCTTCTTTTGTATAATGATGACTGCTTATTAAACTCAGAATCCTCTGATAAGATCAAGTTTGTTTTTTCGATCCGTCCAAAGTTTGTGGGTCAATTATACCAGAACCAGTTTTCTTCAAATCGAATCAACGTTTTTTTTATTTATTTTCGAATTCCCCTAGCGGTGGGACCTTGAACTATCAGTTACATGTTGAATTCTCGTTCTTAGATCCTATTGCTTGAAATCTTCATTACATTTGTGTATTTATTGTCTGCAGGTTGATACGTCGCACCGGCTACTCCAAGATGTTGTGAAAAAAATTACCGAAAAAAAAAGTGAAAACCAAAGCCATACTTTTTTTTACAACAAAAAATTGACATGAGCCGTGATCAAATCTCAAATTAAAATTCGTGTTCTCATAAGTGCTAGCTGAAATTTAAATGTTGTGTTTAAAAGTGTTATGATTCTTAGTGTTGTGTCTCAAATACACAAGTGATATAATGGCGTCGATTTTTCTCGGCGGGCAGAGGACTGGGGGTGAAATTCTGTGTTTTCTTGTGATTGCCTTTTTGGGCTGTTGGATTGATGACGCCAGTGGTCACGTGTCTCTGACGTTCCCGCCGGCTAGGAAATATGACCTGGATTTCTTGGATAACAGCAGAACGAAAGCGCCTTGCGGAATGCCCAAAGGTAAGTCTTATTGCTCATTTTTCATTGCCTTGCAGTCATCAGGGTTGGTTTCATGGTTAGCGTGCGGTGCAAAAATTATTAGGGCGAGGAGGTCATGAGTTCAAATCTTGATGGTTAATTTTAATCTTTTTACATTCATAATTGACACTCTAGGCTCTGATGAAAGGATGCGTGCAAATTTAGAGTCTTAATCTCAAATATGACCTAGTTTTCTTGGATAACAGTTGAACGAAAGCGCCTTGCGGAATGCCCAAAGGTACGTCTTATTGCTCATTTTTCACAGCCTTGCAGTCACCAGGGTTGGTTCTATGGTTAGCGTGATGCGCAAAAATTATTAGGATGAAGAGGTCACGAGTTCAAATCTTAATGGTAAATTCTAATATTTTTACATACGTAATTGACACTCTAGGCTCTGATGAATGGATTTGTGTGAATTTAATGTCTTAATCTTGGAATGACTATGAATATTCTAGAATCTAGACAATGCATTTTTTGCTGCTAATCGTTAGTTTGCGTGATTAGCAAGAGTTTAATTTCGTATATTTATAAATCCGTGATAAACAGTTAGGGAAAAGTTGTTTAATTTCGTAAATTGTCGGGTTTATGAGGCTGCTGTATACCCGATCAAAAATACAAATACAGTTTTCAACTCCTGCCTTGTTGTGTATATAACATTGAATTTTCTCTAGCCTCACACCAGTCTGATGATGTCAGTAACGACGAAACCCGGTTGCTGGTCAAATAAAATTCATGTGGAAAAAATTACATACTTAGTTGTTATTTTATTCTATAATTTAGAATTAAGATTGCCTTTCTGTTGTATTGAAAAAATCCCAATGGAATAATTTTTAATTTGCAAGAAAACATTTTTTCTTAGTAATAACACATTTTTGGTCATCTTTTAAACATTTTCAGTTAGTAAAAATATATTTTTGGTTACTTCATCGTCTTACAACTGTTTTTCGCTCACATTTGTGACTCTTTTAAGCCTAGATTGTCCAAAAGAAAACGAGACAATCTAATTTTTTCTCAGACGGGTTTCATTTTTAAATAACGGATGTATTTTGGTATTTTTTAAATACAAATTTCCAATACAGTTTTAGCCGTGCGTTACAGTTATTTGAACCAACTCTCTGGTGTGTCTCCAGTATCAAGTTTTTTAAAACATTTATATTTGTTGAGTTTTTAAGAAACCTGTTTATTATGCGAGAATGTCGCCTCTTTATTAAGCGTCTGCAGCATTCATATGACTTCATATCCACCACTTATCTATTGGCACATATAGACACATAGGCAGGCAGATATACCTATAATTCTCACCATCACTTGAGACAAACGTCCATGATTAAAATGATTCAACTCCTTTTTAAAATGTCTAATTAAATTCCCATTTTCATAGCAATTAGCTACGTATCTTAAACTTAATATATGTTCCCAGTAATATTTTTAAAAAAATGTATAACATGATAGTATGAACAAAAAAAGTGCATCTCCAATCTCAGACTCTCTTTTTCGCTCAACGCAACTAAAATTATAAGATACTTAGTATTAAGTAGAGATTTATAGAAATTGTAAAAAATGTAACTATATAAAATAAAATAAAATAAAATCTTATGTATCCTACTTATACGTTATCTAATATATAACAATAAAAAACAGTCATTATTTGCACAAAAAAATAATATACAAAAAAAAACAATCGTCACAGTGACGTTTCTTGAACGACCGAATGCATAGAGTAGGTGTAGAAGGTAAGAAGTTTATCTTATTTAAATATAATTATAAAAAAAACTTGTATAAAACTAGTTTTTGAGTTCTTTCATGTAAACATGACTAATTTCGAGAACTACAGACGTTCCCATCAATAGGTGGAAATACATAACGATTGTATTTAGTACATTGTGTTGATCAGAACATTTGTAGTTCTCAAAACTAGTCATGTTTACAATATCAAACTCAAGAAATGGTATTATACACGTATTTTATTTTTATATTTAAATCGTCGTGTTAATGCCAAATCAGTCAATAATAGAGTTCACCTAAATTTCTAATATTTTCATTAATTGATTTGGCAGTCACTTCGTGGTAATATTTATCCATTTTTAATTTAAGTTTTACTTGGTAAAAACTGCTATTTCTACTTGTTAAAAACACTGTACGGTATTTGAAAATTATGTTGAATGCATCAAAACACATATCCCAATAGATTTTAAGAAATAGTGGTATTTACCGAGTAAAACATACATTTATTTTGAGTAAAAAATAACTTACCTACTGTTATTTTAATGGCTTTGCTTTTAACGGATTTGTAATTTTTCTTAAAATTACTTTAGTACCTTCTATTGTATTCTCAATTTTTTATAACATCAATTGTCTGACTTGGTGCAAGTTATATTTCAACCGTCAACGAGCTATTAAAAAAAGGCTGTTTTAGAATGACCTCACTCCTTTGTTCCAGTATGAATAAAAAGCGCATTAAAAAAACATGAAAAAATTCGCCGAGAAAGGGATTCAAATTCTCACAAGACTACATCACCTGTATTGGCATTCGTATCTATGTATGATATTACATTTACATATATCGCTCACTCTTTTCAAGAACGTCATAAATCAAAAAACTTGATTTTTCAGGAGAACGTTTTTAAAGTTTAAAAATATAACACAATGTATTAAAAATAAATATCGAGCCACGTATTATACTTTTTACTGTGCAACAGATCTTTTTAGGTAAAACCTGAAGGTTTTTCATCCATTTGAAAAATATTTCGTAAATTTAAAAAAATAATTAAACAATACCGTTTCTTCAAAATGCAAAAACAACATTTTCTGCCCCGTAGCGGGTAAATATTTAGTTAAAAATATGCCTCTTTTGCTGGGATATAGTACATTTTCTGGGCATTCCGAAAACATGCACAGCTGAAAATTGACGATTATTGATTTATGACGTTCTTGAAAGGAGTGAGCGATATATGTAATTGTGGGCATCGATTACATACAGCAGTAAGCAGAGTGAACGCTCTTGAAATGCGCTCCCCCAGACGAATGTGTGGAAAAATCATTGTATGACCGAATTAAAACAAGGGATAGTGGAAAAGATTAAGAAGAGTTCTTTAAGGTGGTATGGACATGTGAAGCAAATTGAAACACTGTATGCCTATATACCTTTCCTCATCCCAACATAGATGTCTCTAAGAACTCTCGCACACTGTGTTTCGAGTTTGATCAATATATCTAGAAGTTCCAAAAAATTGAGTAGTGTGGTTGTCAATCATGGGTAGAATTGGTGAATATTACACGTGTGTAAAGTGATCACTTTAACCCGCAAAATTTAAGCCCAGATTTCCATATACTTCTTCTTCTATGTTGAGATGTCAAAAAATAACACAACTGATAAAGTTGACGTCTGGCGGTTCCGTTTCCGCTATTATGTCGTGCTACAAATCGATCGTTGAGAATTCGCCTGCATGAACATTATTTTAAATTTGCGAGCTTTAATAAAAATAGCGGTTACGTACGCAATTTTTACAGCGTCACGAAAAATGGCGTTATGTCACGATCTATATATTTTTTTAAATAAAAATAATTCATACAAATACAGCACGCCTTGTTATGAATGCCACTGTTATTTTAATGCGTCATTTGGTAAATTACTGGAAACAGTTAATAATTTATTTTAGGATTAATTAAAATCTTAATATGTAATTTATAATATATTATTAGATTAAAACCAATATTTTTAGACATCAGACTGGTCTGATGATGTCGGTAACGACGAAACCCGGTCGCTGGTCAAATAAAAAAGTGGAAAAGCTAAAAATATTGGTTTTAATCTAATAATATATTAAAAATGCAATTCCATCACGAAGTGTCAGTGGATAATATAAATCTATTAAAAATGAAATTTATACTTGAACATTGTGGTTTTCCATTTTATAATTAAAATGAAACTTTGTTTTAAAATCACTTTAAATATTTTATTATAACTTAATTATAATGTCTCCGGTTTCGAAGCTAACCGCTTCATTTTCAAGACTGATTAATACTGATCTTTATCAAGACGTATTAATCAGTCTTGATAAAGAAGTGGTTAGCTTCGAAACCGGTAGACATTATAATTAAGTTATAATAAAATATTTATAGTGATTTTAAAACAAAGTTACATTTTAATGATTTATTAATAATTATAAAAACAAATAATTAATAACTCGCTTTTTTCAATGAGACAGAGTGCATAATTGTTAACTGTATCGATATGGATAACGATTGTTTATGGTAACGTTCTTCTTCTATTCTCGTCGACTATCTACTTCTTCAAACCCTTATCCGCACCCCAATGGTGCATAGGGCACTGCTTCATATAAACGCAGTGTTATATTGGTCGTTAAAAATGAAGGAAAGGTGATCAGCCCTCTTCTTCAGGTACCAGTCTAGGGTAATATTGAATAAACTTGAGAATATTTTTTTATGGAAGTTGCATTTATTATTTACCTTGCTTATTATGTACAAGGTTTATAGATTTAAGAGGATTTATATTCCTTCCAACTAAAAAAAAATTATTTTGTTCTGTGTTGGGAACAGGGGGGATAATCTAGTGTGGGCCAATCAGGAACTCAGTATTTGCTCATTGGTGGGAGGAAACCGCGTTGCACTCCTCAGGAGAAGCTGGACTGTTGACTGTCGTCGACAGACCTTCCGTTCCACTTGAAGAGGGTTCGGTATTTTGTGTCCTAGCTTGACTTAAGAGCTCGTCCTTGTCTTGGGCAGCTCTAAACAGCGCCTCGACGGTCCTGATCCCCGTCCAATCTCGGATATTCCGGAGCCAGGAGATCTGCATTCTGTCCACACCTTTCGACCTTCTATTCTGCCTTTAATGATTAGGTGCAATAGCTCAAACACATCAATTTCTTAGTTACGTTAATTTTTTGTAAATGCGTTAATATCGAGTATATGATAGAGGCCAGTTGTAAGAATACTTTGAGCCGTGTCAAGCCAAACAACCGCAACTTCAGTTATGGCTAGTTGCCTTTACACATTAGTCCACTTTTCGACTTTACATAGATATAGGATTTAGGATCGATTTACAAGTCGACGATGTTTTAGTACAACCAACGGCTTTTGATTCTAATAATTACATGCCAGTAATGAGTAATGGGTAATGATCCTTTCAATCTATCGTTCAAATAGTCATTGAAAACGGAACACCTTGTGTATTTGCATAATAATATTTAATAGCAGCGTTTGGAGAGCGTCAAACGTCTTCTCTGACGAATTGTTCGCGGAGTGAGTGTGCCGCGGTGACCCTAGCTAGCAGCAGAGGATGGAATGCCGTCGACCTTGGCTCGTTCGAAGTTCGACGAGACCGCTTTGTGATATTATAATATATAGAGTCCACGCCAAATTCCCGGTAAATAAACACCCTTTTTCTCTTTTTGTTCTGCAATGTGATAAGTCTCGCTTCGTAGGGATATGCGAGATAATTAAACCCTTCAAAGAGTCGATTCTGAAGGGATATGGCATAATTATACGACGATACAGTGAATAAAATTATTGTAACTGTCACGTTTAACGTTTTTTTTGTTTCTCTTGTTGTATCCACATATTTTACCAATTGTTTACGTTTTAAAATGATAAAAAACATTGTTAATATAATTATATTATATACCCAGTCAGGCACAGGCTAGGCCTACGTGGATTTGTTTGGAAAAATATCAAAATAAGAATGAATGATAAAATAAGATAAAACAATTAAATTATAATAATAATAATAAACCGACGATCGATCCGTATTGTCAGGAAATAAATGTTTGCCAAAAGTAATTTTTCTTGATTTTTTATATTCTCAAGTTATTCAATAAAATTAAAAACGATCTCTCTGCTGTTTTAAAAATTCTCGAAAGATTATTCTCTCGTAAGTCACGAGTCATGAACGACCGACGAAAACATAAGGAAATTTGCAAAAATTGGCTCAAGAAAACATTACCAATGAGCAGTATTTCTAATTAAATTTACTAAAGAAAAAACAAATAATGAAAATTGCAAGTACGGAAATGCGTTTTGCTATCTAAAAATCTGGCATATTGACCTACTCCACTAGCTGCATACATAAATACGAATAATATATGTGTGTATGTGCTGTAGATATATTCATTGCTTAAAACAATGCGAATAGCAACAAAAGTAAATTCACTTTTTTTTCCTTCTAGACTATAACATCCGTTGCAAATTAGCAGTTGTTCTGTTCGCGAAATTGCGAAATGTGCGCATAATTACCGGATGAAGGCTACTGGAACAATGGACCGAATGTTTGACTTAGCCGGATTATTAACAAGATGAATGAAAAGTTAATAACATACTTTACTTATAGTTTCAATGCCGATATCGTCTTTTAATTGAGCTCAAAATTACGGTATGAATGAGATTTATTACATAGAATTAAAGAGCCCATTCATGGCAGGTAGTTGTCGTGTGCTGTTTTCTTAAATTTATTATTTTAATTTCACGAACAGAAAAAAATTGCTTAGTAGGAAGATTCCAACCAACCAAAAACAGACAAGTGATGTTGCTCAAAATGTTTGATACCTTATATAGCTGTTTGCAAGAGGGTAGGTAGTGTTTGAACACAAGGTATAAATGAGAAATAAAAGACAAAACAATCCTTAAAATTCACTGCTGTATTTATAAAACAATTACTTTACTGGGCGGCTTGTGGCAAACTCTAACAAATTCTGCAAAATAAGGAGATTCCGACCTGTTTAAAAAGAAAAATGTACGAATCCTGCATACTGCCAGCAAACACATATACACTAGTGACTATGGCTCTGACAAAGAGAAATTCAGAGAAGCTCAAATGCACACAGGAAAGATGCTTGGTTTAAGTCTGAAGGATAAAAAAATGAAGATACCAGGAAAGAACCAATATAGAAGATATCATGGATCGCGTGGCCATTTTAGCCAAAACTCAAATTCTACGATGGAGACCTTGGGAGAACAAAAGAGGTGTCAAAAGACCCCAAAAGAGATGGTCCGACGACATAGTCACCGTGGGGGGTAGAAACTGGCTGCAAGCAGCAATCTATCGGAGGAAATGGAAAGAAGGGGACGAGGCCTATATCCAGCAGTGGAGGACAGAGGGCTCACGAAGAAAAAGAATATCTGATATTTTAAAACTATTTGGTTGTATCAAATTATCAGACAAAACAGCCAATTGAAGTCCCATGAATGGAGGCCTTTAATTGTTTTTTTTTGTTGTTGTTTTTTTAATCCCACGCTATGGCATTCCACAGATATTTGTAAAAATCGATTGTTTTGTTTTTATTAACGTCTTGTAATAACAATAACATATTTAAAAATTAAATAAATGGTTTTAAATATCGAGTTATTGTGTGAAATTCACACACATAAAATATGCAGGTGCTCTATTTAATTACGTATTAATTTACGTTTTTTTAAACGACGGAACATAGAAATGTGTATATGTATTTTTTCCAATGTTTTATTTAACAATTCCATAATTATCTGCGAAATTAATAAATTGTCGGGTCCATTTGGTTTTTTGAACACTCGGTATATTGCGTTGCCAAAAAAATATTTTGTTATTTTTTCGAGTTGGTGACATCTGACATCTAATATTTTGGCGAATTCCTTTGAAGTACAGTCATTTTGACCCCTCCCTCGCCGGCAGTCGTGGCCGAGTGGTTAAGGCGTCTGACTCGAAATCAGATTCCCTCTGGGAGCGTAGGTTCGAATCCTACCGGCTGCGCATTCTTTTAGATTTTTTTCTCCGAAATTTTAATGTTGAATCTATTCGAGGTCACAATAAAAAGGTTAATTTTACAAATCTTCTCCCATATATGGAATAAATATAGAATTGAACTGTCTAAATTAATGAATGAATTCAAACAGATTATAAATTCATTAAATTATGCAAAGTCGCAATTATTTTAAATTTCAATTGAATTTTGAATTTTTCGATTGATTCATCAAATTATGCAAATTTGTAATGACCTAATTTTATTTATACAATTTATAATTATCGTTTAAAATATTGTAATAAAAATAATATTTTTTCACCGATTAAATTTTGGCCAGTTAATTTTTTTAACTTAGGAAACATACCTTTTTTATTCGTATATATTTTTTCACTACCTTTCATTCAGTTATTCACCACCTATAGTGCTAGATAGGGAATAAACCACAGATATGCAGATGGGTACTCGACCATAGACAATTCGCAGATGGTTTATTTGATAAGATATGTAATGAATTAGGATAACTGTGCCATTTTCGTAAAGTTCTACCGCTTCACTGTGATTGAATTGGGGAAAAGGAGTTAAGTATAGGAAATAATTTAGCAAAGAAATGCATTTTTAATATTAAATTTTGCATTACATTCAACGTAAGTTAGGAAGGTTTTAAGTTTGGATATGTGAGCGCTTTTTTCATTCCGTTTTAGAGGGTGGTAAGTAATTAATGGTCTTGTTATATCCTGAAGCACGAAGTTATGCATAATTTTCTACGGAATAATAATTATTACCCTGTCAATGATTTGAACTAAGTGCGATTAAATATTCGTTAGTAACCGTCATTAAAATATACGAAGAAAAGTAAAATTAGGCTTGGAATATATGTAAATGTAATATTTTCTTTTTATATTACATTTTTAAAATAAACGTATTTAACCTTCTAACGTTTATTAACTTTTATCTAACTCTTATCCGCATCTAACGGGGCATAGGGCACTGGATCGTATAG